>NC_141239.1:22093333-22390833 GCF_054856555.1 Leptonotus elevatus | reverse complement strand
GTAGATTTGCAATCAATTTTTGAATAAGGGTATAACATAAATGGCTCCAGGCTGGCATTTTGCCCCTAAAATTTGAGACAATGCCATTAAATTATTCATTTGCTTGCGAGCTGGAAATTTGCAGATTTAAAAAAAATATATTCTTGATAAAAAAAACAAAATTAATATTTTGTCTATTATATTTTATCTTATCTGTCTCAACCAAAGAAACCTAAAACATACCTTGGATCTTTTTTGTTGTAGACAAATTCTGCTCCACATTTCAGCCCAATTTACCAGTAATACTTTATAGTGAAAATGAATGGAAATGTACAAATGTGAGTTAATTTACAGTGTGCTCCCCTAAATTTTCTACCTGCGCCCCTAAAATTTCAGGTTTGCGGCCATTGTGTTCCTAGTTAAAAAAAAAAAGAAAAAAAAGTCTGATTACCTGAACAGAACAAAAGTGGGAAATGTAACTTTTGCTTGTTCCTTTAGCCACAGCAGATCAATACAATTTGTCTAGGATGCCCTTGCCGATGCAACTCATCCATTTTTTTTTCTCCACCGGGCTTGAGAACTGAGTATTGGAGCAACCACACCATCTGCACATAAGGCTAGTAACATGTACTGCTCTACCACCAGTGCGAAATGTAGAAAAAAGAAAAAAATGAAGTTAAAGTGAAAATGACAAAAGACGACACTAAAAGTGGAATCTCTTGCTGAGAGTGGTGAATATTTGATCACGTTAGTGTACGACAGGGTCAAAGCGGAGTATGACTTCTGTTACCGGGGGGCAGAGCTTGGGTGTTGCGAGCGTATGACTGACTAGCTGAGCTTGTTTTCAAACCGCCCAGCGTCTGATGAGAAAGTAATTATGACTGCAGAATTGCTACTTGCACTCATCCAGGAAGCACCAAGCTTCCAAATGATACCTGTTGATGAGTTTGCTGATAAAGTCCATGTGGCGCATGCAGTAGACATGTTGATAACTTGGGCAAACATTCAGGTATTTGCAGGTTATCAGATCTGTGCTTCTAATATTGCAACTCTGCTTACCTTTTGGCTCTGACATGTTTGCGCTGCTTCTAACCCTGCAGCTCTGCTTACCTGTTGGCTTTGGCATTTGTATGCTCATTACTCTAGATATATTCTCAGAAACAGCAGGTCACAAAAATGTACTCACGAAAGGTTTCTCTAAAAGCAATTAAAAAGTTAATTTTCCACAATCTATACCCCTTTAAAACAGTTAATGGATGAGCAGTACTTGAAATTCAAATTGGCATCACATTGTAGAAGAATGCAATTTTCAACTCACAAAGGCTGTAATTTCTTTTTTGGGAGTGGGGGGCTGCTTCCTTTTGGTTGGTCGTAGGCTTTTTAAAAATATATATTTTGATATATACGGTCTCTATATTATATTCGTTTTTCATATAATGTGTATATATAAGTTCAGTAATTTTTGCATACAATTGTTTTATGAAACAACAACATTTGAAGTGATGAAGCCACATTTGTTTGCATGATTGTAATCTGATTTATGACTTACTGGCTTCTATCTATGCCATATTTGTTTGGTAGAATTTTGTGAAGTTGTCGTAGTGAACGCTTAAAAGACTACGAGTCAAATTGTTTAGTTAGGTAACAACTCATCATCATATGAATTAATTGTTCATTAGTGTATATCTTACCTATAAGAGACCCTAATATTCATGAATCATGAATTTGATATTGCTTATTGTAATACATATGAATGTATTGCTTGTGTTTGTTAAAAAATGCATAGTAAGAGGCCATAGAAAAAAAACTGCGTATATTAATCGCCATCACTATATTAGGGGGGCAAAAATCGCTCTTAGATTATTTTTCAGAATTGCCCAGCCCTCACACACTCTCGCATACACATAGGAGAGCAAACGTTTTCTTTGCAAAATATTCACTTCAAACAACGCATATGATTCATCAGGACTAAAGTCCCAAGACATCAAGCAAGCCTTTCCCAAAAGTGTCTCTTTCCTATCGCACAGCTGTTATCTCCATAATAGGCTCACGTGCAATGCCATTATCCTTGCCAAACACTTACACCGTCTTGCTTATCTCAATGCTGATACACCCACTGCTTTGCTGGTGCTTCCATTTTGAGGACATAACTGGTGTATGGACCCTGCTCCTTCTGCACGAAGTGCTGCCACTTGCACATCTATCCAAACATTTTGTCCGTATGGATTTGTAAGATGTCTGATTGTTACTTCATGTACAGCGCTTTGTATGCAGCTAAGGTTGCTTTTCATTTAAAGTGCTCCATAAATCAAGTTAAATTGAGAAATTCCTGCAGGTCCTTCTATATGTTGCTGTCAGCCTCACTGACCATTTTTCGTTGTCATCAATTTTAATACGAACGTCCAATTCTTGGTATTGTCACTATTGTGCCATATATTCTCCACTTGATGATGACCGTTTTGGGCAATTCAGAGCTATCAATTTGAAGGTCTTTGCTGAATGGCTTATTGTGCTGTTGTGACTATGAAAATGAGAACAGCTGGACTTTATTGCTTCTCAATCATTTTTTGTTCTACCATGGAAGACGGAATATTTCATGCCCCACCCCCCAAAAAATCTCCACCGCGACTCTAAGTGGTATCATTTGTCCATAGAATTGTTGTAAGCACACCTTTGCATAGGAGCTAATATTTCGTGTACACGCTGACAATGAGAGCGCCACTGCCACCTACTGCAGTGGATGTGCAATTACACTATTTTTTGTGTGGCAAAAAAAAAAAAGTTCACTGGTGTCACATCCTGATACCCCCCTGCCCCCCATTCTGATTACAGCCACATTTGAACAGGGGCGTGTATATTTTTTTCTATCCACTAGTATGTATGTATCTATCTATACTCAACAGAAATATAAACCACACCCCTTTTTGTTTTTGCTCCCATTTTTTGTGAGATGAACTCAAAGATCAAAAACTCTTTCCACATACACAATATCACCATTTCTCTCAAATATTGTTCACAAACCAGTCAAATTCTGTGAGAGTGAGCGCTTCTCCTTTGCCGAGATAATCCATCCCACCTCACAGGTGTGCCATATCAAGATGCTGATTAGACACCATGATGAGTGCACAGGTGTGCCCACACTTAGGCCCCGTCCAGACGGAAGCAAAGCCAGCTTCATACCTCAAACAAATCTCGCACACACAGAAGCATTTCAAGACTTGCGTGTGTCCAAAAGAAGACGCTGAGGACGTTTAACGGCTGTAATGTATATGCCAAGTCTGGAGTGGCGCTGTAGCGCAGCCACGGGGAGTTAACGGAAAGCGTAGAAGAAGAATCAGCAAAGAAGACGAACACTTTTTTTTCTAACTTTATTGCAATCTACAGAACAAACATGGCTTTGCATGTATCAACACAACATGAAAAAGACGAAGAAGAGACAATGGCGGTTGATTCAAGTACAACATCGCTTGTTGAACGTTTGAATAAAGAAGCAAAATATTTTGCTGCAAAAGCATAAGCAAGCTAAGGATGCTGCGCAAAACGACGACGACAAGGCTCTCCGCATTTGTTGTTGACGGACTGACGGTTACGCGAGAATTGGCGCGTATGTCATCAAACTACTGCAATGCGTTGTCATCGAGCTGCGGCCATTATGTCATCACTGGAGGAGTATTCTGCGTATGCTGTCCAGACGGAAGCGTGCGGGGCGCGTTTTGAAATCTTTCCACTCTAGAGCTCGGTTTCAAAATCCGAAATGATCGGTTTCAAGCTCCGAAACCGTGCCGTCGTGTGGACGAATGGCCTAAAACCATAGGTGTCAAACTCCTGCAGGTTTTGGATGTTTCCGTTCTCCAACACAGCTGATATATGATCATCTCATCAGCAAGCTCCGCATAAACCTGATAACGATCCTGCTGATTGGAATCAGCTTGTGTTGGAAGAGGGAAACAACAACCTATGGCCTAAACGGTAAGAAACTTGTGAGGGTACATTGAAACTGGCTTTGGTGTGAACGTAGCCTTAGGCACACCTGTGCACTATTCTTGGTGTCTAATCAGCATCTTGATATGGCACACCTGTGAGGTGGGAAGGATTATCTCGGCAAAGTGCTCACTATCACATATTTAGACTGTGTGTGGAATACGTTTTAGATCTTTGAGTTCATCTCCTGAAAAATGGGAGCAAAAACAAGTGTTGCGTTTTATATTTTTGTTGAGTAAATTCATCAGCCACCCAGCAATCCGTTCAACGGCCATGGGCGGGTTTGTGCATACGAGCTCTCCAATCAATGCTTGAGAGGTGCAGTTTAATATATATATTTTTTTTACATATTGAGTCACGGCGTTGATTGTTCATGTCATTCCTGATGCCATCAACTTCAGGAAATTGCCAGTGTCCTTGAGAGCACGCATTAGACGTATACGCCTTCGACAGGAGCGACGTGTGTGACAACACAATGTTTTCTCTGCCCTTAAACAAAGTCTTCCCTTACATGTAATCGATACAGACAACTCCCCCTCGTATCCTCAAGGAGCCGCACGATTTTAATTGGCTGTGAATTCACCGTGCAAAGCCCCCATTGAAATCACTTTATCGTTTCAGGAGGTGCTGACATGTAGACAATGGCGGCACACGTGTTGACGCTGCAAGCTGCCGCACTTGAGACACCGCGTGTTTCATCGTACACGCTTTTAAAAGGTTTGACAGGTGCAACCGGGCCATTCCCCTGGCCCTATGCGGTGACTTTAGTATGTTGGAAGCAATCATGTGTCACAACAACAAGTCACAAGTGTGCACTCTCTACGCGTCTCGAGGCATCCAGGACGTGATTAGACGAGAAGCTTCCGAGGGGAGGTGCTGGAGGTTTGCAGAGGAGGCTGACTTGATGACATTTTTTTGTCAACCCCCCAATTTTTATTTTTACAATAATATGTTCTATGCAGCCACACTCGTCTAAATATAGTATTTTGGTTAATATTGCATTAGTGGAATATGAGTTGAGCAGCAAAACCCAGCTGTTTTTATTTTTATTTTTTTTTCTCAGAGCTCAGTATTGTTCATTCGGAAATGTCATCATCATTGCTCTTTTTTTTTTTTTTTTTTTTTAAATATACATATATACACATATACATATACATATATACACATATACATATATATATATATATATATATATATATATACATACACATACATATATATACATTTTTTTTTTGTGTGTGTGGGTGAGTATGTGTATGTGCGTGCGTGCGTGCGTGCGTGTGTGTATTTGTTAGCTCACCAGAAAACCTATTAGAAAAAAAATCTCATACCGTTCACCTAAATCGAACACCAGGAGACCCGAGGGGACCGAAGAAAACCAAGGAAGGTGAAATCCAGCACCGACCAGACACCCCCCACCAGAACTCCTCCCCAGCCCAAGAAACATCCAGACCCCAACAAATCCAAAAAACATAAAATCAGGGAGGCCTCAAGAGACCAACGGAGAGACCGAGAAAAGGAAGGAAGGACAGACGAAGCCGCGTGAGATCCGCAGACACCAGCCTCCACCGATTCAATAACCTGAGGAGGAAACAGATTGTGTCTGAGTTTCGGTAGATGCTGGTGTGGTGGATCTGGCATGCATGAAAATCTCCACCAAAGAGGGGAGCCGTCGACCCCCGCCGGAACAGAGCAAGCGCAACACCTCAGGGCCCCCCAGGCCGCGGCAGCGCCAAAGGACGACCCCCGGGCCCCACCAGGGCCACCGGCCGGAGAGCAAACCCAGGAGCAGGAGCGCCCCCCGCCCCAACACGGCCCGCGCCCCAGGCCCAACGCAGCAGGACGGGGCACTGCAGGCCCACCAGGCACCCCACCGGCCCCCAACCCCCGCCCCCCACGACCCCCCGCCCCCCATCCACCCCCGCCACCCACCCCAACCCAGCCCCAGCCGCCCCCACGGCCCCAATCCCCCAGACACCCACCGCCCCCCCCCAACAAAGCCGCCCCCCCCCCGACCCCACCCCGACCAACCGGCAGCCCCCCAACCCCCGACCCCCAGCCCCCGGGGACCACCCGCACCCAGGCACCGGCGCCGAAGAGGGGCCGGACAGCGGAGCGGAGAGGGCAGCCGCGCCCACCCCACCCCCCGCCGTGTGGAAGGACGGAACACCGGGGGCAGAAGGGGGAGATGGGGGCACCGGAGGGCGGCCGACACCCCCGAACCCCAGGCCCAGCGGGGGAAGGCCCCGGTCGTCACCCCAGCGTTCTTTGTGAAAATTAACCCCTGTTACTGAGTCCGCCAGCTCGCGGACTGGCGAACTCTACCCCTAAACCGTGAATGTGACCCCACCCAGTGTATATACAAGTGTGTGTGTGTGTGGTGCATTAAAATTAGGAGCAGGTGAACCGGAGCCGATGGAAATGATATTCCCACGCTCCGATCCACTCGCCACCCAAGCATGTTGCTGAGTGTATGTGGTGCATTAAAAAAAATAGATAGGGCGGGGGGGGGGGGGGGGTGGTGGCGACACGGACAGGGGACCGCAGCACTGCTCTATACTGCGGCCCCCAACCGATGGCACCCCCACAAGCCCCCCCCCCCACCCACAAGTTGTGTGGTGTATTAAAATTGGAGGGGAGTTGTAGGGTGAAGACGGTGTTTCCACCCTACCCCACCCCCCAAAGTGTGTTATGTGCCCTATATGTCTATAAAAGTGTATTGTGCAAACCTAGTGTAGTGAGTTAAGAGGTGTGACCAGCGGGGCCCCCCCCAACCGGGCGGGGGCAGGAGGCGCACCGGCCCACCAAACCCCCACCCACCCCACCAGGACCCCGGCGGGCATATGGGACCCGTCCGGCGGGGCGATAGGGCTCGCCCCCCGGATACTGGGTCCCGCCCGAGGTGTCAGGACGCCCACCGGAGCGGGGCGGGCTGACTTGATGACATTTTTTTGTCAACCCCCCAATTTTTATTTTTACAATAATATGTTCTATGCAGCCACACTCGTCTAAATATAGTATTTTGGTTAATATTGCATTAGTGGAATATGAGTTGAGCAGCAAAACCCAGCTGTTTTTATGTATCTCAGGGGGGGCGGCCATTTTGCCACTTGCTCTCGACTTAAGATGACATCACAGTTGCTCGGGGCTAAAGCAACGACCAATCACAACTCACCTGTTTCCTTTTCAAATGCAATACTGAATGCTAATCATTGTCAAATGATTTCACATCAATTACTTTTGATGTCATTTGTCATTATTTAGTTTTTACTCCATTCTATATTCAAAATTCAATGCAAGCTTTCAGTATAATTATATACAATGTCACAGATTCTTCTATTCTTTGAGCAATTGCCTGCCACACCAAAAGACCTGGGTTTAAACCCCGCTTGGACAACTTTTCAGCTAGTGCAGCGGAAGTTTAACCGGTAAACAGGAGGCGATGGTTCGAATCCCACCTTAGACAGATTGCAGTTCAAGTGTTCTGTTTTATTAGTTAATCTTTCAACTACAATTAATATTTTGTAATTTTTATGTATCTTTCAATTTACTTCATGAGCATTCAGCTTAGCATTCAACTATTAGCATTCAGCTTTCAGCATCCCCACGCAATTTTTTGCAGAAATTGCACTTAGTCTAGGCTGTAAATGCACTTTGCGATCGCTGATCTCCTGCATGGACTCCAGTGAGTCTATGTAGAACGCAAGCACACCTTGATCTGGATGGAAATGGATTTATAAAGGGAGCCGCTTCGATTAGCCGTGAGTGGGCTGCGTTCCCTCCTACAGCGGCCTCTTCTATCAATGCTAGCAAAATACCAATAGAAAGAAAACTCCACCCATGCGTACAATCAGAATGCCTTGCGCATGGTACAAAAATAGGGCCTTCTTGGGTGAAGTGTCTCTTGACAGGAACAGTTCATGCAGCAGTTTGCTTCAAGTGGGTTACTGTTCCTGTAGTTCCCTCACGAAAACAAAACTCAGTCGCATTTTAGGATGTAATGCAGGCAAAATTATGAAACAAAATTAAATCACTCTCAGATTGAACATGCCCTCCCAGGTAAGGGGATGTAAATTCCCTTCCATGTCTTGCAGCCTATATAAATATTAATGTGCGTGGAGAGTGGTAAGAGGTTTATGCATTTTTAAAGCTTCCTGTGTCCCTCTTTGTGTATTTATAGTTCTTTAAGTCGGCGTAAAATAGACAGGGCCGTGCACTTTTTAGCTGTTTGGAAACATTAATTTTTTCTGCCGTGTGATCTTGTGTCTGTCAGGCCTCAGGCGAGACAAAGTGCAGTTTGTCAGCTTTGCAAAGTCGGAGCCGTATCTCGGCAGCAGAGCCCGGCTGTAGCTAATTATTCGCTGAATTGTATTGTCTCCCCTGCGTGAACGCCACCTCACTCCTCGTTTCATTGTCGCGCCGAGGACCTCTGTGGTCAGCGCCGTGAAGAGGCAGGATCACTATTGATTCCCTTATCTGGATTAATAAAGTCTGAGTCAAGGCTGCTGCATGTAGCTTTACACTACGTCTGAAGTGAGCGATGAGAATCATGTGGCTTTTTATGAAAGTGACTGACCTTGATTCGCCTTTTTCGGGGCGTGGTATTACAGCTGTGGTCACATTGAGGGTTCGTTTTTGGTTGTGGTTGCGGTTAATTTGACAGGACACATTGTTAGAATATTATCAAAAATTCTTAACGATATATTACAATTTATGTTAAGTGAAAGTTTGTAAGTTTTTAAGTGCTGTAGTGAAAAGGCTACTGAGTGAGCGAGTGAGCAGTCTGGTGAGCAGGAGCTAGCGGGAGCCGTGAGCATGAGTGGCTAGCAACAACTAGCTGGAGCGGCTAACAAGAGCATTTAGCGGGAGAAGATAGCAAGCGAGGGGAGCCCGATTCACAGGACTCAAACCGCCTGCAGGCCCCAGCTATGGAAGGTAAGCGACGGTCGACCCATTGGGTCCGACACTAGCTGCAAGCACCGGCAGAAGCTAAATACGTTTGTGAAGTTCTTCTCCTTTGAGTATCCGTAGCAGAAAGATGGCGGCGAAATATGTCAGCATCCCGTAAGGCATGGCTTGACCTATGTAATATAATGAGAGATTATGTCTACTTCTAGAACTATGATTGCCGGTGTATATATATATATATATATATATATATATATATATATATATATATATATATATATATATATATATATATATATATAAATACATTGATGTGATAGAACTTTTTTTCTTTTTGCATATTCTTGAAAAAAAATGTGTTTTCAACACGGTGAAGTGATTATGTGACACAGAGATGTGCCGGGAACAAAATTTGTTCCAGAAAAATATTCGCTGATACAATAAAATGAGGTTTGAAAATGTAAAAAAACCAAAACTGTTTTAAATCAATAGTTTGTCTTCTTTTGCGAAATAGGAAAAACATTCGGAGATAAACGATTTTCTTTGGACAATATTAAAACAAAATATTCGGATATAAGCAAAAAAAAAAAAAGGGCACATTTTGCGAGCAATCAGCCCCTGATGGAAACGTCATACTTAACCTGTATTTTCTTAAAAAGCTGACAATCCGTACAGTAAACATTCAACCCACCATTGCACACCAAGTTCCCCATGAGATTTAATCAGCTACAGCAGACGCCGACCCCTCCACCAATCTCCTCCACCCACTTCTACCACCCGCAAAACTTGAGCAAGTATAGGACAATAGAATCATGGACATAATTTGCCTTTTATGGATTTTATTTGTCAAACTGAAATACAAATCTAATGTCACAGTGTCTTGTTTGTTTCAATCACAGTAGGCCTAATACGAATATGATGTTCTAAATCTTCTTAAGTAACTTCAATTCTCAAATGCCATAAAGCCTGTCCTATTTAAGATACCTCAGAAGACCTTGTTTAAGATAGCTCATCAATTGATTTTTGTCTACTAGTGTCTACTCGTCTTGAAGTTCCATTTCCAGTTTGTCTGTTCATGCTAGACACTTGAATAAAGATGTCAACTGCTACATTAGCTTCTCACGCTAGCTAGGTTTCAGGCTAGTTAGCTGCCATATACTAGTCACTAACCATCAAAAGTAATGTGTTGGTTCTGTGAAGTGATGTTAGGCACTGTTGCTGTTTTACTTTTTGATAGTTAGGATAGTTGGCGTTAATGTTAGTGTGATGGTATGCCTTGTGATTGGCTGACAACTAGTCCAGAGTTTAGACTTTTTTTATTTTTTTTTATTTTTTTTAAGGTAGCTAAAGTTTTTAAGTTCCCTCATCCGTTCACAGGATAAGAAAGTGAATAATGGATGTGGTTTTTTTTGTGTTGGGACTTTCAGCCTCCCCAAAGGTCTTGATTTGGATCTTTTGTGTTTGGTGTTGTTTTATTACATGTGTTTGTTTATTTGGCCTATGTAGACAGTCATAGTCACAATCAGTCCACTGGTTAGCTGCCATATTTGCGCTGTTGTACTTCAAAAGCAGACAATGACCATAATGGTGGTTATATTCAGTGAAATTTATTACTGACTGTTGTTATTTTAGTAGTTTTCTATTCCCTGATATTTGTTCTAATTCCTGTTGGTATATTGGACTTCCAGATGGAATTCTGTGCCGTGCATTTGAGTCCAATTGTTTCTGCTATTTGACAAAAACAAGCCCCGAGCGAAGATGTGGGCCGCCACATTAGCTTCTCACGCTATCCACCTAGCCATGGACTGGCTAGCTGCCTTGTTGCGTGTCAATTGTGGTCACAAGATATTGTTGTTTATATTTTAATAGGTTTATGTTATGTGCTGAATTTTAAACTCCTACTTAGGCTAGTATAAAATGCTAGCAAATCAGAGATGTAACAGTAGATTGTGTTCAACTTTAGAGGTTGTACCAAAAAACACATCCGTCACATGGTAATTTTCTTATAAACAATGATACATCCTTGCTGATAAACTAGACTGTTTTTCTTTCTCTGAAGGAAGGGGGTGTTGGTCAACACTGCTCTAGATATGCTGATATTGTTGTTGGAAGTGTTTCTGTGGGACTTTACACATTTTTTCTTCTTCTTCTTCTTATCACTCAGAAGATAGAAAACTGTAACAGCCGGTTTCTTGCCTTTAAAGCTTCTCTATGGAGCTTTTGCCTGCAGGTAAGCTCGCTCCTGTTGTACTCCATTTTTAATACGATTCTTTGAAGAAGCGCCCCGGCACATTTCTACATTTGGCACTGGGAAATGAGAAGAGATCTTTAGATGCAATGTGACAATGTGGTAAAAAGTAAAGTTGAAAACCGGTGAGGACATAGGCTACAATTTTGAATTTCACCAACATTTTGGGAGGGAAAAGGGCACAAAAGTTTGACTGAAGACTTTAGGTGTATTTAATAACATGTCCGTGGCACGCTTTAGTCAAAATACCTGAGGATCAAACATTACATTACATTTTACACAGCCCATTTCTTGTCTTGCCGAAAAAGTGAGTGCTTCAATTTCCACACTTACTGTTGGGCCAAGGGCGAGTGAGCAAGATGAGCAGGGGCAGAGAGCCTGATTCTCTTCTCACTCCCTTCTCCCCATGGGCAGAAATCGGCCATGTAGTAAAGATAAGTAAAACAAGAAGATAACAAACATTGTAAGTAAGTATACAAGTAAATACAATTTACATCAGAAAGTAGTGAGCTGGCTGTCCGAATTGCCAAACAGAAGGAAGGCACTGTATAGTATATTAGGCTACTATATAGCGCAGGAATGTATAGTGAATGAGGGGGTTAGGGGTGAACATTTAGACACAGGCGATAAAAACATTTTCACTCGTGGAAGCAGCACTTCTACTGTAACTGTTACTTTATGATTGTTTTAGTGTATGTTCGTGATCGACTATCCCGCGTTCAAACAAAATTCGGGTTATCTCGCCACAGTAGGATTGAAGTTCCATCCTAAATGGAACCATTAAGTTTTTATGACTGCATTAATTTTTTCAAATGGTTTTGAAATCTAAACTAAAGTAGACAACAATAAAACAAAGTCTGTTTCCAAATGAGCAAAGTTGTTTTTGAATGCTAATATGAACTATGTAGTTGTAAACAACTCTAGTTTTTGCATGATCACATTGATCAGTCTTACATAAGTTATTTGTACATTAAATTGTAAATTGTCATTCACTACACTGGGTCGGAAGGGGGTGGGTGTTGGATTTACATAGTATGGACATTGGTTGCGCACATCAAAATCATGCTTCACCAACATGAATATTGCACCAAATCATATTCATGTTATTCATGAAATAAACAGTATGTACAAATAAGCTTGGGAAAATCACAACTTTTAGATGTTAAGTGTAGGGTTCCTCAGGGATCAGTGTTAGTACCATTGTTGTTTATTTTACATATTAATAATATTTGTGAAGTCTCTGGTTCATTAAAATTTACATTATTTGCTGATGACACCAATTTGCTCTGTTGTGGGGACAATTTTGAAAAACTTTTTGATGAAGTTGGCGATGAGCTAAAAATAAAATAAAAATAAAAATCACTAAACTTAGCCAAAACAAAATTAATAATTTTTGGAAACCGTCCGACTTGTTCCACTAAAAAGCTTATGCTAAATGATATAAAGATCGAAAGAGTATCTGAAATGAAATTTCTTGGTGTTATAATAGATGAGAAACTGGGATGAAAATCTCACATGAACTACATCAAAGGAAAAATAGCAAAATCTGTGTAAATTTTACATCAAGTCAAATATTTTCTAAATACATCCATTATACATCTTGTACTGCACCTTTATATTCCCATACATGAATTACTGTGTGGAAGTGAGGGGGAATACAGACAAAACAAATACAGAGGGTATATTTATCCTGCAGAAAAGAGCAATAAGAATTATAAATAAATCCACCTACAGGAAACCAACAAACTAACTCTTCATCAAATTTAATACGTACACTAAAATTTAAGGATCTGGTTGACTATAAAACAATCCAGGTTATGTATAAAGTTAAAAATCAGCAGTTACCAAATAGCATCCAAAGGTTTTTTTGAACTGAGAGAAAGCAAACATAATCTCAGAAGAATTTTTATGTGTTTAAAGAACAACCAATTAGAACTACTATGAAGCTTCACTGTGTCTCAATGAAGGGAGTTGTTACACTTTGGAACAGCTGCAGTGATGAACTGAAATCATGTAAAACAATAGGTAGGTTTAAATACGTCTTTAAAACCGAAATATTAAACAGATACAGAGCAGAAAACGAATTGAAAAAAAACTAATACAATTAACAACATGAGTGTTTTCTATCCAGTGATGTCAATTTTTTTACATTTGCTTAAATTTTGTGTTTCATGTGGTTCTTTGCCTGATTTTGCTGTTACTGTATTTGCAATCTAAATTATTTGTTATAACCTGAATGGTAACAGGTGGGTACACGGGTTAATTGGAACTTCTGCCATCGGGTTGAAGAGCATTTATTTTGCCTGCCTGTCACTATTCATCACAAGCACGGACAGATGGCCAAATATGTATTTGTAATTAATAATAATACTTGAGACAGATGAAGTGAGATCGAATCATTTCCACGGCACACCCGATGAGCCCTAATGAATCACCGATGTATGTAAATTAGGCCTCGGCCCTGAACTTGGAAAATACCACTGTGTAATATAGGCAGCAATAGTCATCAAATGTGTTTAACGAGCTGCCGTGTTAATTAGGGTACCAATACTAGTACTTTTGCTGAAGGAACAAAAAACAAAAACAACGACAGGTAATTTTAAAGAAACAACACCTATATATTCTAAGATAGCATTTTTCCTTAAAATTGCATGAAATCAATTGCAATTTACTATTCTTCTAATTGCTAGTTCCTGATCGTAAAATGCTCACAAGAGGGCGGGTACCGATACCTTAAAATAAGACTGGCACCGGCACGATACAGATACCCCGTACGGGTACTCGCCCATCCCTAGTGTAAATGTATGTTTGAAGATGTCAGGAATGTTATGATGCTAAAAAAATCAAATAAATGCCTACATAGTTTAGTTTTGTAAAGCTGAAGGGCAGCGATCGTCAGACATTGATAGAAAGTGACGGCATGCGCATGCGTCTCGCTCGTGCAATATGCTCTCATTATCCCGACACGCGATTCCATGTTTGGCTTATTGGCTCCCCCTCGGGACCTTTTGACTCTCGCTCATCATGTCTCTCACCAACTGATTGCGGCAAAAAAAAGCCACTGACAGCAAATGCGCGGCCGGCATACATGGAGTGAAGATTGTATTAATTTCCTGATGCGACAAGAGGCCACGAAGAAAATGCGGACAGTTAAAGAGTAGCACATGAGTCATTGGCTCGTCTCTCGCTTGTAATATGCAATCCTGTCAAACGCATAAGACAAGTGCTCGATAAAATAAAATGGCGGGCACATTTTAAATGGCGCTTCACAAAAATTTAAATATGCATCTCACAGAGCGACAATGGTCGGATGCGCTTTCCTTTGTCCTCGGCTTCGTCGCGTGCACTTCCAGGCGACTGACTCCTGACTCTTAAATTCAGTTTCGCCAAACATGAAACATCAACTGTAAGCAAGATTTCCTCACGTGCAGACTTATTTTCAGTTCAGACTCATCTGTTTTGTAAACACATACACTGTTTTTTTTCAATTTATATTAACCACATTTTTTTTTAAATGTGGGAGACAAATCTGCATGTGTGTGCTTAGTGCTTACTGCTTTCAACGGGTCTTCTAATATCCCAAACTGCGTGTTCACTCTTTTGGCAGCCATATTGTGTACTAAAGTTGCGATCACTGACTAAAGACCTCATATAGTGGGGGCTAAATGCTCACGCGCTCTCTCGGTCTTGTGGTTTGTGGGCGAACTGCATGGGTGGTGCTTCAAGATCACTAGACAATCTGGTAACTAGCGGTTGTGTTATTACTTTGGCACCTGTAGAAAAAATCACCAGATGCGTGCTACATGATTGCATTTGTGTATGCTCTTCAAAGAACGGCCAAAATGAACTGCGCAACAATGAAGCACGTTTGGCAGACACGACCTTGGGTGGACCCGGTTCGTAGATCAGCGTCCACATCTGTTTGAGTGAGCAATCGAGTTTGCGACCGTTTTTCAAACCCTTGAGTAAATAAATGAGTGTGCCCAGACTTATGCTGCTTCATTTAGATTGCTGGAAAATACAAAGAAGAAATTGATCAAATTTCCTGCGCATGTCCACTCTTTAACATTCCTGTCCTTTAAAAATAAAATAAAAATTGTATTTATAAATTCATTAAAATGTGTGGTTTTGATTGCGCAGTCCATTTTGGCCGTTCTTTGAAGAGCATACACAAATGCAATCATGTAGCACGCATCTGGTGATTTTTTCTACAGGTGCCAAAGTAATAACACAACCGCTAGTTACCAGATTGTCTAGTGAGCTGGTAGACCGCAGACTGCTCCCAAGTTGATCGCGAGGAGTGTAGGGGGGGAAAAAAGGGATTTGTGTGTGCAGGTTATCGCTATATGTTAAAGAAATACTTGAAATTTCTAAAAGAAAAAAAATAGGTCGTTATAGTAACCTACTTCACTTCCTGAGCGTTCAAACACGGTCCCGAGTTGTGTCGGTGGCCCAGGGTTTTTGTTGTTGTTTTTTTAGCTCACTGGTATTTTTCTGCACTCACAAATCAGAGGGTGCTGATCTGATCCACACCCACTCCAGTAAAAAAAAAAAAAAGAAAAAAAGAGTAGATTGTGCTGGCAAAAAAGGTTGGGAGGATGCATACATTAAAATGTTATAACCATTGGCGTCATTGAGTAAACTTTGAGTATCACTTAAATATCTGGAGGCTGGGTCAAGTGTTTTTATGAAAAGCAAAATATTGTCTCCGTAGATTATGGCAACTTGATCACAGTCAAACTTTTCTCCATGTTATTTTTATTGTGGTGAATGATGTGTGAAACACATTATACAAATAATCAATGAACCTCAAGTCACTTCCTGATTAGCTATCATTCCGTTTCACGTCACAATAACAGAGTGAAACAACTCCATCGACGGCACACGTGGATTTCCCCTTTTAAACAATTGAATCATCTGGGAGGAATAATGACTTGATACACCACCAGGTAACCCTCAGCCTAATCTTTTAAAGAAATTCGGCAATTGAGCTTTTACCTCTAGCAAGAACATATTAGCCTCTACCTTTTTAGTTTAAAACAGGCAGTAGGTAGCCGGTTGGTAGCTAGCTAGCGAGATGCTAACATAGGCACTGGGCAGCACAAACAGATGGATGGAGAAGAGGAAATGCACAACATCCGTCGCAGATTATCCAAATCGAGTTCTTTGTTGACAAAAGAATGGTCAATTCCGTGTTCTGTCAAGCCAACGGGAAAGGGAATTGATCAAAGTTAATCTTTTGCTGTTGCTCTACTGAGCTGCTTTGTTTGGTCGTCAAACTCCCAACTTCCTATTTTTATACCACACTTTGATCTAAATCCAAATTGTATGACATTCAGGGCATCTGAAGCGCCGCTAGGTTTCCGTGATGTTGCTCGCAACTCTGTGAACCATCTCATTGCTAATCATAGTTCCTCCCTTTCCTCTTATTGCTTTTAGTATCCTCTCTAACCTGCGCCAAATTGCAATACCGAATGCACCCGGCATCCAATTAGGCTGCCGACGACCTTTTGTCACTGCCTCTTGAATTTGAGCCCGCATCCTAAACAGCTCATCCCTGGCACGAGCGCTAAGATTTCCACAACATTGCTCTGCGTGTATCCCCTTTCTGCAAAAGCTCAACTGATTTGCCGCGTGGCCTTCAGGGGGGAAAGCTCACTGCCTGCATTATCATGCGGGCAAAATAGATTTTGGAAGACACTTGCTTTCATGCAGCGCTGTTCTGGGTTTATGACATGGAAAATATTATTCTCTGGAACTTCAAAATGTAGGCAACTGTATTCATTTGGTGAAAAGGGAACACTGGTTAGCAGTTAGGAAAACTGACCGTGAGAGCACTGATTACAACAAAAAAGTAGCGATTTGACACGTGACCTCCCGCCTTGATTGAACATTGTATAGGTTTGAAGTACCTTTAGTGGGAAACTGTCCTCATTAGAGATTGGACAATGACACATTTTGTAACGTGATTTACTTAACCGCGATTTACTTAACCATGATCGGGGGTGGAAGCAGATCTCCAGGTGCCCATTTTGTAACGGCCAACATTCTTGCAGTACCTAATAATAATTGGATTTTGCTCATGCCGCTCTCCAGTGAGTCCCTTATGCTTGCAACGTGTACCGTAGATCGTGCACCTCTTCTGCGCTCACCCTTTTGCTGATGTTGATTGGAAGGGAGGTTTAATGCTCAAATTTGACCTTTGTGTGTGTACTTGATCCAGTATACCTCAAAACCTTTAACTAGCAAGAACATATTAGCCTCTATCTTTTTAGTTTAGAACAGGCAGTAGATAGCCGGTTGGTAGCTTTGCTAGCAAGATGCTAACATAGCAGCCATTTCTAACTGCACCCAAATACCAAAATCGATCATAACCGATTAATTATTATGTTAGAATTTGATCAAATGGATGTTGGTTACTCAAATAGGCGAAATACATTTAACTCATTCACTACCAGCCCAGTTAAAATTGATTTTTGACGTCTATAGCCGTCAATGGCACTGAATGAGTTAATAATGACAATCAATTATTTTTATGATTAACAAGCCAATTTGGTGTAATGCTAACCCCTAAAGGCTAACTTAAGAAACTATGGGCCATACCACCACTGTAGATGTACTGTGTTTATTATGGTGTTGGTATCTTCAAAATTGATGGTGAAATTGTGTTTCATAAAACTGACATTCTAAAGATACGTTTTCAAATACAATGAATAATATGATGCCTATTGATTGCTACTGACATGCACATCTAATGTAGCTGTAATGGACACAAATGCAAGTAGAAGCACAAGCCTTTAAGAAAAAAAACAAACAGTAATAGTGCCTGACATGGCTTATGAGGAGGTTGGTTAACGACCTTGATTGAGTTAAATGTGAGTTTCAGTTTATTTGAACATGAAAATGAATAAAAACAAAACAATAACAGTAATTAACATACAATAAAAAATAACTACAAAACAAGCAAAATTTACGATTTGATTTACGATGGAGTTCCGTTTCTATGGCGATGATGTAACGTGAAGTAGTTGTAGTTTACCACTAACCAACGCCAATGCAGAAATAAACTCACAGTTACAGTAAATATTTGTGACTTAACCGAGGACGTCCTTTATGCACTTTGCAGGAGAACATAGAGAATCTCATCATAAAAGGAACACAAAAAGGTTTTACACTATCAATGTCACTTGCAATGATAACAAATCCCACTCACAAGAGAGTGAACCTCTGCCAAGGCTGAGCAATCATAATTTGGATACACACCAAATTGTCCGCTGTTTTGTGGAAAACACTACTTCACCTTTATATTTTTATGCAGGATCGTGAGTGGTCGGCGGCAACAATAAATACACAGAAACTGATATGCTTTGCTAGAATAACTGTGCCTTTTATTCCCCGCAAACAGCAATAAACACTTTTATACTGTGCTAGAATAATTGTACGTTTTATTCCCCGCAGCCAGTCATCAACACCTGTGCTTTGCTAGAATGATTGTACCTTTTATTCCCCGCAAACAGCAATCAATACACTACAACGTTAAGCAGCATAATATGATCATCATCAGCGCTTACCTTGACACTAGACCGGGGGGCCTACGGTCCGGGTGAAGCGAGCTGCAACAACGGCTGGGCAATCGTACGTGTTCCACAGCGGGCTCCGTCCGGACCGTGTGCCGCTCCGTCTTTTATTCGTTAGCTTGGGAAACCGGGCTAGCCAAGCCCTTTCTCAGACACTTTCGAAAACATGTTTTGCGAAGCAGGGAAGGCTGTAGTATAAACAAGGAAGAGTTCCCAGGCTGATTCCGCCCTTTATTTACAAATTGTTGGGCACCTGGATTCGTACAACAGTTCAGGACAACAACATATCCTTATATAAGAGGTTACATGAGGACATATCAAACCATGGTTATTTTTCCCTTCATCCACCTTCTTAGATACACACCTCCTGTTTATGCATAGATCTCTTCATTAAGATTCATGATTCATTCAGTGGAAAAAAAATGTGAGCAAAATGTCCTACCGCTATTTTTCGTCAAATCTAATGAGATTCTGTATTCCTTGGCCCTTCCACAGATATCCCTGGAAAGTGTTATTCGCAGTAGCCTACCCTGCTAACAAACAAACAAATGGAACACAGATCGAGCCAATAGAAGCATCATCTGCGCACACGTGTGCGAGAAATTAAACGTGACTCAGACGTGGCAGCGATCGTCTCTATGTGGGGCGCTCCAGCTGCCTTCTTGGCTCATCTCAAAAGCCAAGAGTTGAGAGTCGATTCTCCAACGCAGCCTGTGTGGCGGGTTCGGATTAGCAGAGTCTAATACTTTATGATGGGAATTTGAGCTCATTGGGAGGAGTTTTCCTTCACTTTGGATTTGGAACTTTAGTATGAAATCATGTAGCTGTGCTGTTCTTTTCTCTCAATTCTAGGTTTTCCCCTAAAAACTATACTTTTCTGTTAAAAATGTATTCAGCAAAACGTACAGATAGAAACAGATCCAAATGTGAGACCTTTAAAAAATACCGTGGCAAGTGAGTCATTTCTTTGTCACTCAGCTGGGAATAACACCTCTCCTTTCTGTTCCTTTCTGACTGTTCGGGGCAAAGTGATTTTATCCTCAGCACAAGACCAAGAGCTTTTCTTAACTGTTTCCTTACAGAAGGGGAGGGGAGCCTTTCAGTATTCAAAAAATCTGCAAGGATGTGTTTAATTTCTAGGGGGGAAAGGATGCCAAGTTGTATTTCACTCTTATTTATGTATTTATTTTTTAATGTCAATGCAAATGACAATGATGACGCATCCCTCAGCCGTCTCTGATTGGCTAGTTTTATTCACGCCGTGATGGCTATAGACGTAAAAAAATCATTTGAACTATTTCTATTAGTTTAACTTTTTTTCCCCACTTTTGTTAATAAGAGTATGAAAACCTATAATTGTTTTTATTGTATCAGAACAGACGTAAAATTTGTGATTAATCATGAGTCAACTAATGCAGTCATGCGATTAACTCATTCACTGCCATTGACGGCTATAGACGTCAAAAATTCATTTGAACTATTTCTATTAGTTTTCCACTTTTGTTAAGAGTATGAAAACCTATAAAAAAACACATTTAGAACAGATATAAAATTTGTGATTAATCGTGAGGTAATTATTGAAGTCATGTGATTAATTACAATTAAAAAATGTAATCGCCTGACACGATTTAAAACAAAGAAAAGATTATTAAAAATTAGGGGTGCTAGGCGATTACATTTTAAAATTGTAATTAATCGCATGAATTCACTAGTTAACTCACGATTAATCACACATTTTATATCTGTTCTAAATGTACAATAAAAAATCTAGGTTTTCACACTCTTGTTAACAAAAGTGGAAAAAATATGTTAAACTAATAGAAATAGTTCAAATTAATTTTTGACGTCTAAAGCCGTCAATGGCAGTGAATGAGTTTATCATGTCCTTCTTCTTTCCTTTGAGATTTTATTAATGGCAAAATGCACAAGGTGCAAAGGCCCTCTTGAAATGGCTTTCTTGTCATTATTCTTAACACAGTCCTTCCCAAATAGTGGGCCGCGGTGCGATGCCACAGGCACAGGTGTCACTCCAGGGAACTTTATTTATTTATTGCTGTAGTAGAATAAAGTGTAATTGCACATCCACTACAGTAGGTGGCATTGTTAGTGTGCAAGGAGTATTAGCTCCTCTGCAGAGGTTCACTTCAACAACTTTATAGACAAATGGTACGATTTATAGTTGACTCGGAGAGTTGGGTAGTGGTGGCTCACAAAAATACTTGAAAAAATACTGTTGTAATGAGGAATTAAAAAAAAAAAAGAGCTTTGCCAAACTCAAAAATGCACAATATGTTGCAGGCATGTTAAACTTTGTGTTTCTTACAGGTTGCGGGTATGACCCCGCCAGAAAATCAATAAGATAAATAGTGAACCATTCATCCTTTAAACACTCACAGTAAAGTGGTACATAAGCGGTTCAGATATTGGATGGATGGATGCTACCAATCTTCATGTATGCCATGTTCTCACGCAGTGTGATGTATTCGGAAGGTGGAAGGCTCCCACCTTTCTAATATACACATGTTATGTTAATTGACCTGTTTATAAGTGACCTGCTATTGGCTGGCAACTATGGAGGATCAAAACTGCCAAAATTCAAAATAAATAAATGACTAAATAAATGACTAAAAGTGAAAATAAAAACAAAAAATAAAGAAATATATGTGTATATATATATTTTTTTTTAAATATATATATATATATATATATATATATATATATATATATACACTTGTATTTAATTTTTGAATTATGATGATGGGAAAGCCTCCTACGATTACGGTTGCTCTCTTCAAGTTGGTGTCAGTCAGCTCAGTAGTGTGCACCAGAAGTTCAACTTCAAAATAAGAGTACTAACAGGAAGTACAGTATTAGCTGCCTTATTCTTGCTGGTTTAACTTCATTTGGAAAGTGTGCCTTGTAAAGTGTAATATGTCTTATCCCATTTAATGTACATTTGCTTATTGGTTTCTTTTTGTCCTTTTTTTTTTGCCCATTTTATGTTCACATGTTCAAATAAAGAAAGACCATGCTCTTGTAAGAGCATTCAATTGTAAATTACAAATGCTCATCTATTGTACATTGATACACAAACTGTAAAATTGTGTATGTTCATTAAAATGTTAACCAAAGTGGGCCGGTCTGAGCCCTGAAACTACAGGGCTGAAAATGAGTCCCAGTCCGGCCCTGGCCACAGCCCTGGCCACAGCCCTCATGCACACCTCTTCTCGGCAGCCCCAACAACTGACGCGCATTCGTCATGTCATAATTTACAACAAATCTGGCAATGTTTTCATTATTCTATTTTTAATTATTCAAACTAAATGAACAAAATATAAGCCCCCTAAAATACAAAAAAGCAATTGAATTATTAATTCAAATCAACCACAGCATACGAATATGAGCAAAATGAATTGTTGGAGAGAATAAAATACAAATGAATGAATGATGGCGATATAATCATGTGTGTGTGTCTTCACCTGGTCTCTGACGTGTGAAACACTCTGGCCTTGCTCCAGTTGCCGCTGCCGAAGCAAATCACTTTATCAAACTGCCGCATTGTGGCCTAGTTCACTCTGTGCCCGGTGCGCTAAATTAGATTTCAGCAGGCTTTCGTCGCCTCATATGAGCTCGTTTTGGTTATGCAACGTTAATGTAGCGACGCCTTTTCATCGCACGGCTACCTGTGATTTGAACACTCGCTTTGAGGGGTGGGGGGCTAGGGTGGAATATAAAATCTACGTTTGGGAAGGTTTATGGTCCTCTTGCCGCATTCTGATAATGTGACTGTGACTAATCAACAATTCATAACATGCCTCATTAAACTATCACTTCACTGTCCCCCGTGAAGCGCGGCTTGCGTGATGCGTTTCCAGGAAAAGAGACCCGAGACAGTTTTTCATGCGCTTAACAAATTTACTAGACCGCCTGTCATAAAAAGACCAGTAGAGACCATCCAGCATCAGCTCTTTAAAGTGAACATTTTAAAAATGATTTCACTTTATTCTACCAAAATTTAAGACAGCTGTCTTAATAGATTCCTCCCTGCAGCTGCAGCTGAGTAAAGTTGAGCATAATTTTTTTTTCAGGGCAGAAACCAATACCGATTATTAGCAGTCAAGAAGGCCGATAACCGATATTTCAAGCCGATATTCATTTGCAGTAAAAGAGAAAATATTGGTGTCAAAATAAAAAAATAAAAAAATATTTTAATTAAAAGGTCAGCATCATCTGACTTTTGCCAGCTGTCTTTTTACGCCACATGTTGCATCCCTTTGCCAATAATAAAACATAAAGAATAGACTGTTTTGTTTAAAAAATATTTTAAAAATTGCAGGGAGCTTCCATGGTCCATGTGTTAAACGAAATCTAAAACTAAGCAAGTAAATAGCTCCCGAAAGTGTACTGTAAATAAAGTTTTCCAAAATTTCTACATAATTCCTTAATTTTCTTTTATTTCTTTAAATAAAAGTGTAGGGAGTTACTAGTGTCGACATAAAAAAAAAACAAGAATAAATACATACATGAAAATTTCCCTGTATTTCACTGAGCAACAAATGCATGCGAATGTAGCTAATTTGTTTTTTTTGTCAGCATTCATAAAAGTTTGAAAATATCTTTGCAGACAGTGAAAAATTGTTTGAACAAAATTCTAAATTCTTAGCAACAAGTAAAAACTGTCTGTGAACATCTTACAAATCCTGATGAAAACCCAAAATTCGCTACGTTTGTAAGCGTTAACCGCTCAGTGAGATACCAGCTTTTCGGACTATCCCTAATCCTTTTCATTGTTTTTATACAGGCTGAATTTTTTTGACACTTGTGTTGAGTCTTGGGCCTAACAATGTTTTGTCATCGAAAGCACAGCTTCAATATGTATAGAAAAATAATCAATACGTTTTTCAGGTATGGTTAGGTTTTCTAGTTTAATCAATGCGATAGCATCCTCTGAGTCACACTCACCTCCTGTGACTGTCAATTGAGAAGGCGGGTGGCTGTGAAACTGCTGCACCAACCAGCAAATAAAGACACATTCTGAGCACTGACCAGGAACACACAACATGAAGTACCAACACCACACACCGAGTAGCCTGAAAGTGAGCGTGTTTCGGATGATTTCCGTTTTTTATTACATTCTTGCGACATTCTACTGGAGTTGGAGTGTGAAACATGTCTGTAGGCTTAAAGGTAGCGCTTGCAATGATTAAAAACTCTTTTTTGGTCATATGTTGAAGCCTGGGGTGGACTGGCCATTGGGAATTTCGGTATTTCAACACCCCTCCCGCCCATCAACGAATAAGATTTGCCGCATGTCCGTCCCCGTTGACAAATAATTTCCTGGGCTGAATTTTGTTCCCAGTTTGTCCCTGGTTAAAACTGTATGACCTTTACAAAATTAAAATGTTTTGGGGAAAAAAAATATCTCTCTGCCCGCTAATTAAATTAAATTAAATTAAATTAAATATATTTATTAACAAATTCACTGCCATTGACGGCTATTGACGTCAAAAATTAATTTGAACTATTTGTATTAGTAAATTTTTTTTTCCACTTTTGTATACAAAAGTATGAAAACCTAGACATTTTTGTATTGTACATTTAGAAAATATATCAAATTTATGATTAATCGTGAGTTAACATGCGATTAATTACAATTAAAAATTAGGAGCGTCGGGCAATTAATTGCATGACTTACAAGTTAACTCACGATTAATCACAAATGTTATATCTGTTCTAAATGTACAATAAAAAAAAATCTAGGTTTTCATACTCTTGTTAACAAAAGGGGAAAAAAATGTTAAACTAATAGAAATAATAATAATATAAATGAATTTTTGACGTCTATAACTGTCAATGGCAGTGAATGAGTTAGATATCACGGCGTGAATAAAACTAGCCAATCAGAGACGGCTGAGGGATGCGTCATCATTGTCACTTGCATTGCCATTAAAAAATAAATAAATACATAAATAAATAATTTGTGTTTATGAGGAGGTTGCAATGAATGAATTGCATTTCCATTCATTTCAATCGGGAAATATGATTTGAGATTCGGCTGCTCTGATTTATGAGGGTGGTCATGGAAAAAAATTTAACATGTAGCTCAAGGCACCTCTGCATAGTAAATCATTTTTCCTTATTAAAATAAAAGGAAATGCCATTAATCTGGTTCAGCCCCTCAAAAACAAAACGTGACAAGGCTCACATTTTTTGAATTGTAGAAAAATAGGACCGTATTGTGTAAAAATTTACAGCAGCAAAAGAGAATGTAAAGAAATGAACTGGTTTTATGAAGTGTAATCACGTCCGACGTCACACCCGCACTGCAGGATTCTTGTGTTAAAGTGTGCCTTTAAAGGCCATGGCCAAGTGAGTGACTTCAGGAGCTGGAGTCAATGGGGTCGGCTGGTAGTTTAGTGCGAGCGTTTGCTTCATTCTTTGTCTTTTTCCTGTTAAGTGTTTGTGTGTTTGTGCACTCGCGACTGTGGCTCTGCTTGCCAACATGCAAGGACATCTCAGTGCCACTTTTTTTTTAACACTTCACTTGAGTGGTGGTCTATCTGAAGCTCAGCAACACGGAGCGGAAAATCGACGTCAACTTGGAAAACTGGCATTACATGGAAATGAAAGTGTTTTTGAGCTTCATTAACTTTTGTTCCATGTATTGCTATTCTTCTGGGCACAATACTGAAAATGGCAGATGACACATTTTGAAAGCTAAGGTTGTCCAGTATTTGCAAGCATGTTTCCTTTTTCCCTGCAGTCGGTGCAGATCCTCAACCAGAGGCCTGGCAGCTTGAGGATTGTGCGCAGGATTTTAGTGTTCTTGTGCTCTTGCGGAGCTATCCACCTATTTTGGGGGTTACTGACCCCAGTGCCCCGATCCCCAATGGCACCACTGTTGCATTTCCCCTCCACACTTTTGTCTAAATCTTTCTTCAGTCCTTGGTATTTCTCCAGCCTTTCGTGTTCCTTTTTTCCTAGTGAACAAGCTCCCCGGGAGCCGGGTGAGAAGAAGCACTGTGGCAATGTTGTTACTTTTTACTTTCTGGACCTGGATTTCCCTGCTAGTATGTTTTCTCAATGTCAGCAACCACTTCTTTAATGTGCCATGCAGGGGCTTGTTTTACCCTGAGAGTCCATCTGGCTCCTTCCCCTTACTGGGCTTCTGTTGCCTGAGCATGATTTGTAAATGTTGAAGTTTATACATTAAACTATGTGTATTTGGAAAACACATATGCCACAAACCGTGTCAACAACCTCACTGAACCTATCAGAAGCTAATGCTGTTAACCAACGCTAGTCTGCTAATCTACTTTACACGAAGCCTCGACTGGCTAATTTAACCATATACTAACTCAATTCATTCTCAAACATTCTCAGTACATATACAGAACTATTCATCACATTTTCATCACATTCCCAAATTTTCATGATACAATTCTCAAATTAAGAGATATTTTTAACCTCTTTCCATAGTGAGCTGCTTACCACTGTTTCCCAAAATCACTTTTTTTTTTTATTGCAGCCTTTCAATTACAAAATTAATGCATTAAAGGGGAAGTCAACCCCCCAACTTTTTTTTGACAATAATATGTTCTATGCAGCCCCACTAGTCTAAATATGGTATTCTGTTTAATATTGTGTAAGTGGAATATGAGTTAAGCAGCTACATCCAGCTGTTTTTATCCTTCTCAGGGGGCGGCCATTTTGCCACTTGCTGTCGACTGTAGATGACAACAATGTTGCTCAGGTATCAGGTAACAACCAATCACAGTATAGCTTCAGAAACAGGTGAGCTGTGATTTGTTGTTGCCTGAGCCCTGAGCAACTGTGATGTCATCTTCAGTCGACAGCAAGTGGCAAAATGGCCGCCCCCCGATTTGGATAAAAACGGCTGGATTTTGCTTCATAACTCATATTCCAAAAATGTAATATTAATCAGAATGTCATGTTTAGACTAGTGAGGTCATATATAAGATATTATTGTCAAGGGATGTTTAAGGTTGACTTTCACTTTAACTCATTCACTTGCCATTGACATATCTAATAGTTTAACATTTGTTCCACTTTTGTTAACAAGAGTATAAAAACCGAGAAATAAAAAAATATATATATATATTTTAAAAGAAAGATTTTTTTTATTGTACATTTAGAACAGATATAAAATTGATGATTAATTGTGAGTTAACTATTGAAGTCATGCGCTTAATTAAAATAAAAAAATGCAATCGCTTGATGCGATAAAAAAAAGAAAGAAAAGATTATTAAAAAATTAGGAGCGTCAGGCGATTGAAATTTTTAATCGTAATTAATTGCATGACTTCACCATTAATCACAAATTTTATATCTGTTCTAAATGTACAATAAAAATTTTTTAGGTTTTCATACTCTTGTTAACAAAAGTGGAAAACATTTTAAACTAATAGAAATAGTTCAAATGAATATTTGACGTCTATAACCATCAATGGCAGTGAATGAGTTAATGATGGTTTCATGCACATCTACGTCTTCCTTCCTCCACATTTCTCGAGCGATTCAAGCCATTCCAACTTCAAGTGGCAAAGTCTCCATTTTAACAATTCAATTCCGCATCATTTCATAAAATTCAGCTGCAATTTCCAGTTATTTGTTTTCTAGCAGGTCATTATGTGCTCCCAACAGCCACAATGTTCAGGAGTGTCTTATGCGTAAATATTATTTTGTCAGTTTTGTAATATCACATAACAATGTTATCGTCGCTTCTGAATGTTTTCACACCAGAAACATAATTTGCTTCTGGCTTCTCTCGATAATAATAATTGCACAGAAAACAAGTTGCATTTGCATGAGCCGCGCATCCTGCAGAGGTGTGAAAGGATGGAGCGCGGAGGCGGTGCGAGATGTTGGCAGCCAGTGAAAGAGCTGGCGACGGCGCTTCACGTCCATGCCAGTGTAGGACACCGAAGCATCCCTGTGCGACACCAGGAATGACTTGTAAAAAGTGGTGCCAAAAGAATAATAGCGCGAGTACTGCTTTTTCATGCGTGCTGTGCAGATGGTTAGAAATGCATTTTCCTTGCACCAGTGCTCGGGAATTAGCCGTGCGTCAGTGGAAGAGCTCGCACTACCCCCACTTCTGTTTCAACACCATCTCTGCTCGCTGTCACAAACGCGGTGTGATAGTTGCCTGCAGAAGCCCACAACTCCGGAAAGCGCCGCCCGACTCTAAAATTAGCTTCTGACAACTTCAAGGCTTACTTTTGTGTTAGTTTTCATGTCAAGTCAGATGCGTGTAGCTTGTGGTAAGGGAATGTGCAGTTTAACGCTGACTGGTCGGGGGATGCTTCCGATTTGTTCAGACCGACTGGTGGATTTTGAAGCGTTACGTGACGCTCGTCTCCGGCTGGCACTGCCGCACTGACTTAGCGGTAGTTGTCACAGCTGGAAATGTTCATTGTTGTTACGCGTCAGTGGGTAACATCAATCACGGTGATGCGGGAAGTCAGAAATGTCCGACTTCAAACTAGGCAAAGTGGAATGGGAGTAGACGCGGGAGTCTGATGTGACGAAATGTGTATGGCATGTGCCAACGGTGCCTTAAGCTCTACCACACACGTAGTCTGTAAATGCAGTGCGCCTTAGCTTCTGGCTAGCTAACGTCATTGCTAGTAGTGTTAATTTTATTTTTTTATCGCAGTTAGTCAACCTCTTTCTGTTTTTATTAAGTCCATTTTTAGTCGAGTATAAATTTAGTCATTTCAGTCCAAAAAAAGCATAATTTTATTTGTCTAGTTTTAGCCAACAAAAACAGTCAACGTTTTAGTCTAGTTTTAGTCAGGACAACCATTTAACCTCTATATAATTTTTGTCAGCAGATAATGTCAAACATTTTGGAGCTAGAACTATTCCACATAAAATGTATCTCTTTTTTTTTTAAATGAAAAACACCTTCACACACAAATACAGTATATCAACAAGTGGCTACTATGGTGGCATGCTATGAGCTAGTGAGTTAGCTAGCATTAGTTAGCAGTCGGATTAACATTATAGCTGTTGGTTTAATGTTACTTTATAAATATAATTTACTTTTTTTTTAACCGTTCACTGAATCCACCTCCTTTCTGTCCCGTGTTTGTGCATGTTGCACTCGTGAGCTGCAGATTTGAAAGGGTTTGTGTCACATAACTGTGTCACAGATTAGCAGAGATAAGATTTTACAAAATCATATAATATTTGTCTCGTGTTTGTGGACGAACTAAAATGGCCATACATTTTAGTCTAATTTTTATTAAGTGAAGAACATTTTTGTTGTTTTTTAATGAGGGCTTTAGTCTAGTTTAGTGTGTGTTAACGTGTGTTGTCGAAATTATTTTTGTTTTGTTTCGGTTGACGAAATGAACACTAATTGCTAGCGACAAATTTGCAGACTCATTTGAAATGTTGTCATGCAGTTGTATGTAAAACAAACCAAGACTAACTTTTCTTACTATTACTATTACTTACTAAAAAAAAAATAATAATAATAATAATTAAAACAAAGAAATACTAGGGCTGGGTATTGATTCTAATTTCCTCAATCGATTCGAATTCAATTCACAAGTGTTCAGTTCGATTTGATTTCGATTTTTTTTTTTCAGATTCAATCTGATTCGTTTCACTTCAATCCAATATTGATTAATTATGGAACATCAATTCCTCTTAAAAATCAAGAAATTATATAAACTCTACAAACATTACATTTTGTAACTGTTTAAATGATTTAGTTGATTAATGAAAGTAACACGTGTTATAGTCACTTAAGTCAAGTGTTACATAAGCACTGACATCAGCAAGTATGAGATGAAAATATTTTCATAATTTTAATTCAATAATTGTAAATATAAATGTATAAGATCCTCAATTGTCTTAGAGTGCGATAAGTCAGGTCTTTCATAGATGCAAGAAAATACTTTTAAATTTGTGCCAACATTACATTTCTAGAAAACAACAAGATACAAAAAAAATTACCTTTAAAATTCTATTTTATTATGAATTTATGGGAAAAATAGATATTTTTATGAATCGATATCAGTCTTGAAAAGGAAAATCGATTTTTTTCCCCCCTTTTTAAAACCCAGCCCTAATAACATCAACGACTAATGGACTTAGGCTTGACTTCCATCAAGAGCTGCTGCTTAAAAAATAAAATAAAAAATTGTTTAACCTCTACCCTGTGATGAAAACAACATTGATTGGCACCACTGCAATAACTAAGCGAACACAAATGCAAAAGATACATCAGCTTATCTTTTGTGTAAACAGGAACTGATTTAATGAGACATAAAAACGGCAAACTAGTAGCAGTAAAGTCTCCAATAAATGAAAGCTTCTCAAGTACGAAATCAATACTTGTAATTGTGTCGTGTGTCTTCTCTTTTAGGTCACAACCGAGACAGAGGATTACAACACTTACAGTTTAAACCGTGTAAATTATTACTCAATAAAAACATCAATGGCATTTATTGGTTTGGCTTTATCTAATGCGCCCAGAGAGGCTGTTTTAAACGTCACTTGGAAGTTCCATTTGAAGCAGGCTCATCCCAACCCCCCCCCCCCCCCACCCCACTGATATTCACATTTCAAAAGAGTTAGCAGGTTTGATGTACTAACAATGTCTCACGATTCGATTCCGATTTTTTTTCTTTTTTTTTTCTTTTTTGGGGGGGGGGGGCTGCGATTCGATTCAGAATCGATTTTTGCTTGGGAACAATTTTTGATTCAAAATGATTTGATTGCCAATGATTTTTGCTTCAATCTAAAGATGTGCAAGGAATCTACTCCAGACTGACTCGCTAATGCTAATTAGCGCGCTACTTGCTGCACTTTTATTACTCAAAAGAACGTCTCCACGCTGAAAAAAACAACAACTTTTATTGGAATAACTTGATCGTGACTTTTTCCTTCTACTCTCTAACGTGGCTACAACTTAACAGCGTATCAGACCGCGTGGAACCACACTGCATCCTAAGTGGCCAAATCGGGTACAACATGAACAGCGCTCCAAATAAAGGCACACACAGACAAAGGCAAGACAGTATAAAATAATTTAACTCAAATCGATTTTGGGACATTTAAAATAGATTCTGAATCATACTCAATGACAATCGCGATTCTTATGAGAATCCATTTTTTGGCACACCCCTACTGCGTACCATATCAATCCACAAGGATCCAATTGTAAGTGTATTGATTGCCTGGTTAGGACATCATTACCTTTGAAATGGCTGACACATTTCACACTGCACTCCAGCTTTATTTTTATAGTGTCAATAGATGCCGTGCTCTTAATAAATTGATGGGGGTGTACTTAAAATAAACCTTCTTTTTCCATCAGGGGAAAAACAGGTAGTAATTGTAATTAGCTAAAATCATTGACGCAATTGTTCCAGCAGGACATTAAAAAACTAGGCATAGGCTGGTATTAGATTCTGACGGTATGATAATCGTGAGAAATAAAATATTGCAGTATCATGGTATTAAAGTTGCAGCTGTAAAATGACCTTTTTTGAACTATTTGATTAAATAAAAACAGCATATCTTCCATTCCGTCACTGCATTGCCTTCAGGACAGAGAGGAGAGCCACTTTTGTCCCCCAAGCAATTCTGCATTTCAATTCCAGTAGCTAATATTTTCTTACACATCTACAGATCTTCTTCTTAATATATACTGTACTTACATGTACATGTTGGCAGTTGGCACTTTATCCTACTCATTGAGTCACCTTATTGAAATTGTGTATTTATATTGTATATTTTTTTACATGTATATTCATTTATACTTTTTATTCTCTTTTAAATGTAATGCTGCCCAAATGCTGATATTTCTAAATTGCCTCTTAGGGATAAATATATTTATATTGAATTGAATTGTTAAACACAATCTAGTTTTAAACTAAATACACAATATTTTGTACATAGATGTATCATGTTAAGTTTAAATAAATAAATGTTGACATTCTTGTCCTGTCTTAATTCTTCTTAATAAGTCACAGTGTCCAATCACTAGTGAGCTATTTTTAGAACAGACGTGGGCTACTCACGTTGTCCTGGGGGCTAACTAGTACCCACTCCTGTGCCAAGAATGAGGGAAAAATGTTAATTAGAAGCGATTAACTTCAAAGAGGCAGCTCATTTACTCAATTCTGCAAACAGCCAATCATATTTTTCCCTGCTTGTCCCCTCAAAAAAGAAAAGACAAGAGCTCATAACTGGTGACATCCAGTATTTACGGGTATTGAAAACTTGCTTTAAAAAAAACGTAAAACATCAAACCGCAGATGAATTTGTACACATAACGATCATAAGATGTAGTTTGATATTGTTCTTAACTCTTTGACTGCCAGACGTTTTCAGAAAAGGGATGCTGTGAGTGCAAGCCGATTTAAGCATTTTGACTGATCTTTCAAGGTCCACAGAAAATGTTCTGTTTGGACTATGGAAACACACATTCTACCAAATGAAAGATTGAACTTTCACCTTACATTAGAAAAAAAAAGTTTGTTTCTACCTTATTCCGTTCTTTAGTAGTCAACAATAGAAAATGGTTAGTTTCATCCGATTGCGCTTGTTTTGGACCAAAATACGGAGAAATCAAGCTTTTAGTGAAACAATATTATTTCATGCACTCTAGTGAATTTTACACTTCTTTTTGTCCATGAATGATGCCACAAACACCTAAATAGTGCTTTACTTCTATAAAACACTACCACCAAGAATGAAAAAGTGTTTTTTGATAGCAAAATACGTTTATTTACATTCAACAGTGTAACAATTTGACAACAATTTGGCAAACTATTTACAAATGTGTGCAACTGTGGTGCTATTTACAAATATGTGGATGTTTCAACGACAGTTTTTCTTTTTCTTTTTTCTCCCCTGCATGCAAGGAGACGCAACAGCATTTGCACAACAGATTGCCTCTTCGCGTGCAAAAGCTCCACTTTCTTGCAGGCCGTTTTTTCCGGGGAATAGCAAGTATATACTGCAGTGTGTGTTGCCATCAAGTCTAATATCAGGATCATGCTACGGTTACGTTACGGTGGTGTTACGTCTGGCTTCCTCATGTCCTTCAGTTGCTATACCGAGTGGTAGATGTTCTGATCCATCTTATCCACTCCATTCATGGTGGCATCGTAGTCCAGAAACAGTGTCTTCTCCGTGATCAGACTGTACCCGCTCCTCCGATGAATATGCATTGGACTCGGGGTACTCTTCATTGTCCGACAAAATGTCCGCATGTGAAAGCTCCGGCGTTAGCAGAGCTAGCCGGTGATGCTTTATGACGTGAGAATAAAGGCCGCGTCCAACTGTGGCGTCCAACTGTGGCGTCCAACTGTGGCGTCCAACTGTGGCGTCAACCTCGGGATTCACCATCATCATCATCATCAATCTGCATTGGTCGATGCCAACTCTCCATCGCCCGATCAAATGTCCGATTGTGTAGAAGTACCCGGTCGGTTATTGTGCGCGTTTTCCGGCCTTAGCAGCGCTAGCCGCGCTTAGCCGGTGAGGCTTACTACGTGTCGCGTCAAGGCTTCCAACTTTGGCGTCAAGCTCGGAGTCATCATCATCGTCGACATCAATGCGCTTTTTAGTATTGATCGATGCTTTCCGTCTTTGAAAAAAATGCTCAAGCGTGAGCTGCTTGCAACCGGTTGCTTCATCAGCCATTGTGGCTTCATCAGCCATTGTGGCTTCATCAGCCATTGTCTCCTCAACACTCTAGCTCCGCCTCACGTCTTCTACTGACGCCCACGGTGGGCGGCCCATCCAACCTTGTGCAAAGAGAGTCATCGCTGCCATCTAGGGGCCAAAACGAGTCCTTATACTAACCAGATCTGCCTGATACTTTCAGCACAGCTGCCCAAGGCTTTCCTCCACCCGTTTCCAAAAACAAAAACAAAAAATATAGTGAACGTCTTTTAACGTCCTCGGCGCCCTTCCGTAGGTTTATGCTAAACGTTTTATAACGTTTATGGCGGTCAAAGAGTTAACAAAAGTGGAAAAAAATGTTAAACTAATAAAAATAGTTCAAATGAATTTTTGACGTCTATACCCGTCAATGGCAGTGAATGAGTTAAGCACAAATTATGTTGTAAATATCATGTGAAATTAAAGCCTCTTGCATTTTTATTACTTATTTTTATTTTAAGCATTAAACTTGTCTTTTATATATTTTTATCTTGTGTTATTTTCACAAGTCTTGGGACTTACTGGGCTAACCTGGTACACCTGGGGAATTTATTTCGTGCCATGTCATGTGGAAATGTGTGTTTAGACAAAAACAAAACCCTTGGATGTTTGCATCCTTGAATTCTGAGAAAATAAATGCTTTGAATCCTTGAAATATCAACTTTTGAATAAAACTTTAAAGGACCATGACAAAATAAAAATAAGAACGTGAAATAGGAATAGAATATACTCAAATAATAGCAACTGAAAAAAACTAAAAACAAATACTGACTGTTCCTGTGCCTTTTGGCCTCTTGGGGGCAGTATGGTGCCGTACATCCACGGTGTACACACTTAAAAAGAGTTAGTACAGAGGAAAGTTACGATTTAATCATATTAAAACAACTCATTTTTCACACATTGGGAGAAATTGTGCCTTTGGGTCGTGTTATCTTACCTGTGGGAATGTTCTCACACCATCTGTGTGTGAAAATTCGTTATTTGGAGAAAAAACACTCCCGAAGTTGATGCTAACTTCCGGTTAGCATTTGAATGGGATCCCTCTGATTTTAACATTGGCGTTAGGCTTGCGATGTTTTAAAAACGAAGCATGTTTTTTTGTGGGTGTTATTCTTATTGTCGAGTATTTAGTTCCAACTGCGATGTCATTAAACAGCTTAAAGGACGCTCGGAGGACAACAGAATAACCAGAATAACATACGCTACACACTTGCTAGTTGCTAATCATGAAACGCAAGCAAAATGGTGCATTCGAGGTACTTTCACAGCGTCGGAAACTTCAGGTTTCTTCGATAATGTTTATAACCCTTTAAGGGGAAAATAATCGGTTTGAAGGACAATCGGTCGGACCCAAGAAATAACCTCCAAACACTTTTCTTTGAAATGGGCAACCAAAGTTTTTAAAACGTCCACATGAAGTTTGGATCTTTTTGGCAGTTTCGTACTATGAAAATTATAAATCCTACCGATTTTGTATGATTTACCAAATTTAAACCACATATACAGTACTCGACGAATGAGCAACACTAAAATGTTTTAGTTGTGTATGGGCGGAGCATTTTTATCAAAATCTGATGACTCGCCGCAAACCCAAAACTCTACTATCGCAAATGTCTTGTACATGATGTTGGTCGCTGTCTGAAGAGATTCACAGGTGCAATGTGTCGATGTAATCGCTCCGCTCCTGACGCTCCAATTTCCTTCGTCCACTTTCACCAAGTCCTCTGTCCATTGTGCTCCCATCTTTTACACCCAGTAGGCATTGGGAGGGCCCTGACGGATGAATTTGGATTTCCTTTCCGATTCGATGCTGATTAAAAATCAAGCTGTTATCGGCAATTCCAATCGTTAGTTTGTGCAAATACACCTATGGTGTCGGGTAAAGACCGCACCCCCCTGATGAGGTGAACGTTTGGGAGTGTTTGAGATGTAGCGAATGGTGAGTTCTCATCACGGTTTGCTAACGTTTGCCAGACATTCGCTAGATATTCGCCATGGTTTGTCTCTTACAGTATATAAAGTACACGTGATAAATGTTTTTTTTTTTAACTCATTCACTGCCATTGACTTCAAAAATTCATTTGAATAATTTCTATTAGTTTAACATTTTTTCCCACTTTTGTTAACAAGAGTATGAAAACCTAGACTTTTTTTTAAAATAATATTTTCTTTTTTTTTAAAGAAAAAAAGAAAAAGAAAAGATTGTTAAAAATTAGATTAATTTTTTTTTATTGTAATTAATCGCATGACTTTAACAGTTAACTCACGATTAATCACAAATTTTATATCTGTTCTAACTGTACAATAAAAAAAATCTAGGTTTTCATACTCTTGTTAACAAAAGTGGGAAAAAAATTTAAACTAATAGAAATAGTTCAAATGAATTTTTGATGTATGTAGCCGTCAATGGCAGTGAATGAGTTAATAAATTTGCACACAAAAAAATCGTCATTATGATGTGAGTAGAATTTTTGATGGGAGATGCACTATACATCTAGTGTGAAGCATATCGTAACATTTTGACCATTTTGCCATGGAAAAGCAATGCGAGGACCCAATTATCTCTGCTCGTAGCTTTAATTTGTTTTTAGATTTGCATTGCTTGACAGAACTAATGTCTCGCACCCTTGTTTTAAGATGTGAAGCGCCTACTGCCTTTGAAAACTTGCACACTGAGAAACGGCTTCCGCTGGGAGTATTTTATGGAGCGCAGGGTTTGGAAGTTATGCAGTGACTCAGGGAGAGGATTTGCATGTCTTACTTTTGAATGGGAAATACAAAAACATTGCGGAATTGGTATTCCGTGTGGGAGTCGGGCAGATTGTCGTGCTAAACTTTGACCGTGGTGCTGAGCTATCATGCCACTTACTTTCTCCCAACCGTCACCTTGTCACAAGTGATGACTCGCTTCAGTGACTCAGCCGTGTACAAGTTTGGCTAGCTGAATGCAAATAGCGGCTAAATGAAGCGCACATTTTGGAGTCGTGTGTGTTTACAGTAATTAAATTGTCTTTTTTTTTTTGCAGGTAGCGCATACAGGGAATGCATGGAAAACGGCACATGGGCACTAAAGAGCAATTATTCAAACTGCGTGCCCATTTTAGAGGAGAAGGTAAGTGTTTGTTTTTGTTATATATTTGAAATGCCACCCAAAGGAACTGCATTTCGCGTTGGTGTCGCACAATTAAACACTTGAGACGTTTTGTTTCCGGACGCTTGCGCTCATCTCCAAGTGCAATATCAGTGTCTGGATGAGTTGAAGCCTGCGGGCAAAGCGGAAGAACGACATGCGGCCCGATAGCTCGTCGCGTCTCCCTACTCAAGTGTATTTCTGGCTCTTGCTCCATTTTTCTTCGGACAAATTTAGACATCCTGAAGTATGTGAAGTGTGTCACTGACATTTACTTTCCCTCCTTGTACTAAAAGCACCAGGATAACAAGATAGGATGAAGAGGCTTGTGACATATTTGAAGGAGTGCCAAATGAAACTGGAGTCGTACCACGAGGAGTGACATGCACGTCGTTAGCTTAACTCATTCACTGCCATTGACGGCTATTGACGTCAAAAATTCATTTGAACTATTTCTATTAGTTTAACATTTTTTCCACTTTTGTTAACAAGAGTATGAAAACCTAGAAAACATTTGTTATTGTACATTTAGAACAGAAATAAAATGTATGATTAATTGTGACTTAACTATTGAAGTCATGTGATTAATTTAAATTTAAAATGAGCAGTGTTGGGCAATTCAAATCGTAATTAATTGCATGACTTCATGAGTTAACTCACGATTAATCACTAATTTTATATCTGTTCTAAATGTACAATAAAAACAATTCTTGTTAACAAAAGTGGAAACAAAATGTTAAACTAATAGAAATAGTTCAAATGGATTTTTGACGTCTATAGCCGTCAATGGCAGCGAATGATTTAATAGCATAAAAGTCATTTTAAACTTACTGTCACAATATAAATTAAAAACACATGTTACTGTCTTTTTTTTCTTATTCTTAATCAAGGCAACCAGACTCTTCTCTTTTGTTAATTTTGTTGTTTTTCCTTGTTTTCCAAAAACTAGGGAGGTTAGAAAAAATCGATTCGGCAATATATCGCGATATTACAGCGCGCAATTCTCGAATCGATTCGATATGCGGCTGAATCGATTTTTAAACATACATTTTTTTATGGGTTAATTCAACAAAACGTCTTACTTAGGTTAGGATCCACACATTAAGCATGGAAGAATGTTATATTAATGGAACATTAAGCCTTAATATTTTATTTCAGTGCAGTTCAAACATGAAACAGACTGCAACCTGTTTGTTAAATGCTGTTCAGTTATAAGCCTGAATTTTCAGATAAATACATTTTCATAGAAATCTTACAGTGTACATGTACAAGTTTACTGATTTGTATTTTCTAAATTTGAGTAAAAAAAAAAAAATCGTGATAATGAATTTATAGATTCGTATCGGGATTAATCGGTATCGAATCGAATCGTGACCTATGAATCGTGATACAAATCGCCAGGTGCTAGGCAATTCACACCCCTACCGAAAACATTCAAGAATAACTTGGCAGCTAATTATGCTATTAGAGCTAGCCCAATGGTAGCTGACAGTCAACAGCTAGCTAGCATGAGAAGCTAGCATAGCGGTCTTTATCTTTACTCCGTGCTCCTTGTTGAACTAGTCGTCCTGCTTGCAAGTTAAAAAAAAAAAGTTACCAAGTTTTAATAACATGTTTTATGTACTGCCAAAAAGCATGTTGCCATGCAAGGTGTAGTGGTATTTGCTTACGGCAAAACGTGTGATTAGCGTGTGATGCAAACATCACTTTCCCTTTGCTTAGTTGTCTAATTTAATGTCATTTTATTTTAGGTTACTTTATTATACACTAGTATCTATGTTCATGGGATGTTGTTTCAAATGTGATAGCAAGTTTGACCTCCTGCCAATAGCATATCGCTAGCCAAAATGTCCCCTGTGTGAGTGTGAGGCAAATACGCACGTTCTCTTTTCTTATGTGTGCAATATTATTTTTATTTTAGTTCAGTTTATTATACACTGATATTTATGTTCACATGATGTTATTTCAAATGAGTTAGCAAGTTTGATATCCTGCCAATTCCACATCACTAGCGAAAAATGTCCACTAGCAAGAAGTGCGACGCAGATACACATTCGTTCCCTTTGCTGAAATGTTTATTTAGCGTAATATTTTTTAAATTTTAGTTCAGTGTATTACATACTGGCATTTATGTTTGCGTAATGCAGGTTCAAATGTGACAAGTCTGACATCCTTCCAAGATCATATCGCTAGCTAAGATGTCCGTTAGCCAGAGTGTGATGCAAATACACACACTTTCCCTTTGCTTATATGTATATTAAATTGAATGTAATCTAATTTTAATTTTGTTTATTAGACACAGTAGTTTTATGTTTGCGTGATGCTGTTTCAAATGTGTTAGCAAATCCTGTCAAAAGCACAGCTAGCCAAAATGTCCGCTAGCCAGATGCTGAGCTGCACTGCTGACAGAGAGTGTTTTATTCTATTTAATTTATAATTTTAAAAAAAATGGAGATATGTTGTCTGAATGTAAACATGCGTGTGTTTATTGTTTGTTATCTTTCAGAGAATGTACCCCGTGCATTATAAGATAGCGCTGATCATCAACTACCTGGGCCACTGCATTTCTGTGGGGGCGCTATTAGTGGCCTTCATCCTCTTCTTGTGCTTAAGGCGAGTACAGAAATAGTACACAAACATCTCTACGTGCGCTGCGGGCCATCTCAGAGCTGCAGACGTTCCGGAACATTCCTCTCATATTTTCTCCGTTTCTTGTCATTAGGTTGCTTATGTCAACTGACTAGATTGCGGCGTTTTATAATACTTACAACCCCCCCCCCCCCCCCCCCCCCCCCGAAACACACACACACCTCCTCCGCTTCCTCTTTCTGGAGCCTTTGTGGTTCTTTGCATGTCCTGCTTGAAACGCACACCTACACCTGGGCCTCAGCTGCGCAGTGCTGACCGCGATTAAAGGCGGGAATAATCAATATCAGGTGGGGATATGAAAAGATGGCAACTGCTTGTGCTTGTACTAATGTGGATCGCGCTTGGATGTGGGCCCAAAAGGCACAAAGTAAGCATCCCACCTAAAGCGTCTTTGATCAGGTTTTTCCTCCAAATATACACAACGATAACAAAACAAAACTGTGGAGAAAGAGAGAGAGAAAAAAAAAGATAATTACTCAGGATCATCTTTTCGAGACGTACAATAATCATGACCTTTGTTGACCCTTAACGCAAGAGAGGAACATTTCTCCTCACTTCACCGTAAGTGTCCCAATACTTTTTTTGTCCGACATTAAAACCCGTCCAACATCCTCCTTAGGAGCATACGATGTTTGCGCAACATCATCCACTGGAACTTAATTACCACCTTCATCCTGCGGAACGTCATGTGGTTCCTGCTGCAGCTCATCGACCACAACATCCACGAGAGCAACGAGGTAAGCGACACTCCGCGGCCGCCTCGGGTTCTCGTCACTTGGCGGCTGACCGCCGATGCTCGTGTGCCAGCCGTGGTGTCGCCTGATGACCACCGTGTACAACTACTTTGTGGTCACCAACTTCTTCTGGATGTTCGTGGAGGGCTGCTACCTGCACACGGCCATCGTGATGACCTACTCCACCGACAAGCTGCGCAAGTGGGTCTTCCTCTGCATCGGCTGGTGTAAGTACGTCTCGCAAAACGGCCATGCGTGGATCTCTGCTTTGAAAAGGGCACCTTTCAAACACTCGCAACATACTCAATAAAAACATAGTTCATGACCTTTCACGGTTCCTGTGAGGACGTGTCGCTGTTCATTTGCAGATGGTGTACTGTTGCCATAGCGATGAAGACAACTGATCATTACAAAGCAAAGGATGCACAGTTTTGATCGCTGTTTTACTGGATTTTGACAGATTTTGCCACAGGCCCACAGAATATTGTGTTCTATTGCTATAAAAACAGGACACCTACCAAAAGAAAGATTAGAGTCTCTTCTTTCATCAGGAAGAAAAAGTCTATTTCTATCTGTTTCCGTTTTTGCAGAAATTAGCATTAGAACATAGCTAAATTCCATCATTATTTACAAATCTATTTAGAAATGTGAGTAAAAGAGCTGTTTTCCAACATGGCCCTGGTTGATCTCTTTTGCTCTACTGCCACCTGCAGTTCAGAGGCTGCATCAAAGCCTTCTGTATGCTCTAGCATAACAACATAAAACACGTATAAATACGTCTTTGGGACACTTAACACATTTAAAATTGAACGCATTTATGTGTTTTTGGGAGCAAATGAGTTAATAACGTCAAAATCAAATGACAGTCTTGCTGTAACGGTCTCATGCAAGTCAGCGACTTTATGTATACTGCTGGGCCAATGGTGAGTCTGGCTTTCGTTCCCTTGAAGACCTGGACGCCTTCACTGCAACTGCAATGGCTCCTAAACACCGGAGAAAAGCTAAGACCCGAAAGAAAAGACCATTTTTAGTTCTGTGGTCTGTGATTGATATGATTTTCTCTTTTAATTTAATCCACAGTGAAAAAAGCTGAATGCTTGCAATTTCTGCTGAGCGATATGGATGAGACGCAGAGTGTGGCAGCAAGCAGCCAGCCTCACCTCAAATTGCGCAATCCTTCACTAAAAAGGAGAAATAACACATAGCAACATCAACATCTACTGGTGAAATGATGGTACTGCAATAGAGAAGGCTATTGGCAAATGCCTGTTCACATCTCCACTATGTTTTCAGACACTTTTAATATCTAGGCTAATTTTCCATAGGTTAATGCAGTAACGGAACCCAAACCTATCATAAAACAGACTAGACTAGTCCCCTTACAATACAATCAATCAGCTGCCGTGCCTGAATGTATTATAAGTAGGGCTGTAACAATAACGGCAATATCGTGATATTGAAATTGCCACAATATCGTCGTTGTCGTGTCATGATATTAAAAGCAACACATCTGTTAAAAAGGTGAGGTCTTATTCCATTTGTTTGGTTCTAGCACCCTCTGGTGGTTATTTTATGGGGTAGATGCTACGGACTTCCGACTTCCGGGTGTAACACACTGGCGCTGTTTCCGATTGCTGTGTCCCAACACTCACACCCCCACCACACCTGCGCCCCCCAACTGCGCTCTCCTGCCGATAGGCGCGAGCGCGCAGGGCGTTACAGCTCTCTGAAATTCTTCGGAGAACTGATCGACACATTACCCACTCGCACCCATCGACGGAAACGCGCAACCGAGGAACACAAGGACGCGGCCCACACGTCGCAAACAGCAACCGGAAACAGCGCCAGAAGTCAGAAGTCCCGCCTCCTTCGTGGCATATAGGGGAGAGTGTGTGCCAAGGGGCATGTAGTTCCACCCCTGTTATTTAGAAAACCATAGAAGTTGGTCATGTGACCACATATTTTTGAAGAGACATCCAGGAAAAGCGAAAGAAGAATAGGCTTCTGAATCCTGCAAATCAAAGTTTTGTATTGAATTTGTCTTCCTTTTATATAGCATTATCGTTTGTGAGATTAAAGTGATCTTTTTAACTTTGGTTATCAATGGCACAATTTACCCCACTGAATTCTGACTAATGGCGCAACTTACCCCGCACTGGGGGCGATTTTTTTTTTTTTTTAAAGCTATATTTCTCAAACTGTTTATTGAAGATCCAAAGTGATTGCTCCCAGGGATGCACCACATCCTAAACTATATGAACATATTTTAGTTGGAGGCATTTCTGTCATCCCCTTGCGTAAAAGACACTTTAAAGGCGGGGTCTTTAGTTTTGTCCGTGCGTGTTTCTAAACAACCAATTCAAAACGTCAACATTGCGCCTGCCTTCAGCGACACGCCCCCCAATCTGTGATTGGCTGGAGGGGTAAACATAGACTTTCCGCCCACAAACGTCCCTCTCATGGCAAAACACGACAAAATGGCAAAATACAGGCTGGGGTGGTGGTGGATGATGACAAAATCACGACCGCACATTAACAGAAGCCCAGAGGTGGTGTTGAGAAGGATTTAATGTGTATACATTCAGTGTTTAAGAAGTGTTCATTTCTGAGTGAAAGCTAAAGACCTCACCTTTAAGTAATAATTGGCACTATTTACCCCGCTTTCCCCTACCCCATTAATGCAGTTTAATTTGAATTAAGAATGTTTTGGCCACTGCAGCGGTTATCACTCATGTAAATCAGTCGAATGAGCAAATATTTTTTTCAACATCTGCGTCAAAAACAAACAAACAAAAAAGCCTTTTTGCCCGCTTCAGTCGAATACAACATTGTGAATTACATAGACCATGATACTAGGGGTGTGCCCAAAAAATTGAATCTCATAAGAATCGCGATTCTCATTTAGTACGATTCAGAATCGATTTTAAATGTCCCAAAATCAATTTTATTAAAAAAAATGTATACTGTCTTGCCTTTGCCTGTGTGCCTTTATTTGGAACGCTGTTCATGTTGTACCCGATTTGGCCACTTAGGGGCAGTGTGGTTCCACGCGGTCTAATACACTGTTAAGTTGTAGCCACATTAGAGAGTAGAAGGAAAAGTCACGGTCAGTTGTTTTTTTGCAGTGTGGAGCCCTTCTTTTGAGTAATAAAAGTGCAGCGAGTAGCGCGCTAATTAGCATTAGCGAGTCATACAGGAGTAGATCATTACAATTCCTTGCACATCTATAGATTGAAGCAAAAATCATTGTCAATTAAATCATTTTGAATAAAACATCTTTCTTACTCGAAAATCGATTCTGAATAGAATCGCAGGCCCAAAATCGGAATCGAATCGTGAGACATTCAAAGATTCCCACCCCTACATGATACGTTGCGCCGCTGAGCCAATGACATGCAAGCCAATTTCTCCATCACTGCTCCTATTATGTACAAAAACACAATATTGTGCTTTTTTCCCCAATATGAGCTTTTAAAATATATCTATATAATAATAATTTATTGTTTTGCAATATTGTGAGGTTTTACACAGTATCATGAACTTTTTTTTATATTGCCAACCTCCCCACGATATTGTGATAATTATCGTATCATGAGGTTCATATCGTGGTTTTTTTTGTATTGTGTTTAATTTCACATCCGTGAAATTAAGAGCCCTTGACACCCTTAACCTGTTGTTTACAATAAACAGAATATCAACGCAACACGACATGCCTTTAATCGAGTCCCACGCTGCCCATAATGTGACAGTGCATTGGCAGAAAAAATGGCGTTATGGTTGTCACGTTACGTTCCAGAGGTACCTCCGATGATTTACGGCTTTAGTAAGTTGAACCGGAAATTCAATGAATTCACTGTAAAATACCATGTTAACATTTTTAACTCCCACTGTTGTTTGAGTCCTTGCCTTATTTCAGCCTCCGGATCTTGATTTCATATGAGAGCCACGCGGAAAATGTCACTGCCGTGTGCATTGTCGTTTCTGAGCACCAGCGTCTCGCCGCGTTTTTACCTCCCGGCGTAGGAAATGCACACGTAAACATTCTTGGACACATTCTTCCTCTTTATGTCACGGTCAATATGCGTGTTCTCTCTCTGGCTATAAGTAGAAGGAAAGAAGGAGGAGGAGGTGGGGGGGGGGGTGCCTGTAGGTCAGGCAAATGTGACGGTGCCTGAGTTAAACAACAGAGGAGACAGATGCTCGATCATCAGCGCTGACAGTCAGCTTGATGAGATTGTTCTCCGAGAAACAAATGGCCAAGTTCAACGGCAAAGAGACCTACATTGATATTCAGTCGATGGAGGGATCTCTTGAAACGTACATTTCTCCTTAGTCATAGCAGAAGCGCAGTCATTACTTTTAATAGTGAGTCCAATCGTAGTTTTTGGGAAGAACCTCTGGTCATGCTCTAATTGCGCGCATGGGTTTTCGCTTTAGAAAACTTTTTTCTTTTTTTTTTGCACCTATAATACTTGGTGCTCTAAAAGAAATTAATGAGCAAGATCAGGATGATTAGAAAAATATTGCAAACATTGATGGAAGGTCAGCTCATCATTTCTGTCAATCATTTTTATCTGGCTTTACATTATTCACGACATAATGATTTTAAAGGGAGGGGAAAAAAGACCACATTTTCCTGACGGTGGCCGGGGGCAATTTTATTTAACCAACCACAGAAAGTACCAGCTGCTTATTAGGGAGGATCTGCCCCCCCCCCCCCCCTCCTCAAAATAAAACAAAATTTAATAATAATAAGTGTATATTGAGTATTAAAAATACAGAAAATGTTTATCTATATTGGGTTGGGAGGGTTACTTTTAAAATGTAATTCATTACAGTTACAAGTTACTTGCTATTTTTTTGTTAGTAACGTAATCAAATTACCATAATATTAAAGTAATGTAACTGGATTACTTTTGGATTACTCCAATATTGAGTATGCTCATGAAGACAAAATAAAAATAAATATCACCACAATATATATTCTATACAATGTGTGGATTGATAGATGGATGGATGGATAGATAGATAGATAGATAGATAGATAGATAGATAGATAGATAGATAGATAGATAGATAGATAGATAGATAACTGCAAAATGAACTTTTATCCCAGTCACAAGTTTAGCCGTGTATATGTTGTGCATGATGTTTAAATAGTGAATTGGTGGGAGGAAGATTTGTTTGGAAGGTGTAACTCACATTATGGTTGTAGGCTAACGGGCTAGCTAGCAAGAAGCTACAGCGCGTAGCATGCCGCTGGACTCTCAGCTCAAACTTTCGCTCCGAGTAAGTTCCAGTGAATACCGGTCGCCATTTCCTCCTCCCTTCCGTGAAGCTTTTTCAAACTGCCCGCATGTGGAGGACACGACGAGTCAGTTCATTTGTTCCCACCTCCCCGACATGTAGCAACGGTCCCACTCGCGCGGGACGGTCGCACTCTCTCTCTCTCTCTGTCTCTCTCTCTCTCCTTTGCTTTCTCTCTCTCTCTCTCGCCCTCTTTCGCACTCTCTCTCATCATAATTGTAATCCATCGAAGTAATCCCCATTTTTAATAAATGTACCTGTAACCTGATTACATGTTTTTTCCTGTAACTGTAATGGAATACAGTTACATTTTTTTTGCAATCTGATTACGTAACGGCGGTACATGTATTTTCCGTTACTCCCCAAGCCTGATTATACCATTATATGCTGTATAAGTATTCATTTCTACTCATTCATTTGAATACAATTAAATACATTTCCATTATTAATTAAATAATTATTTATATTTGAATAGCAATACTAATTGCATTATTAAACAATATTCATTAAAAGTGGATAATAGATTTAAAAATAAAATTAATTCAGCCTTACTTTCACTCCATTTTAATCAATAAAATACAAATATTATTGTTATGGATTTAATATCACTTTTTTTCAGACCGAAACCAATATGCAATGCTTGAGTGTCATGATACTGACACAAAGTACTGATACCACTAGTAATTTTGACAAAAAAAAAACAATGACGGATCAAATTTAAAGAAAGACCTATATATTCCAATTGAGTATTTTTCCTTAAAATTGCATGAAATTAATGGCAGTTTTCTATTCTTATCATTTCTAGTTCCTGATTGGTTTTGTTTATTGAACCTAAAAACACAGAGAAAACACATTACCAGTCTAAAATACAAATTGAAGTAAAAAGAAAACAAGAATAGGAAGAAAGAAAATAGTTCATATGTTCAGAAGGGGTAGGAGGAAGTTATAAACGTCCTACCCCTTATTTGTTTTATGTCAATAAAATAATAATGTAATGTATTTCAACAAAACGAAATGTATAAACCTAATCATATATACAAGTGCACTTTAACTTACGCACATTTGCCAGCAACATATGTACATGAAATTCATAGGCATATACCATAATACATTTATAAATCATACTCACGCATACAATTTTCATTACACTCATACCGATACATCCAATGAAATTACGGCATATATACATTTTTAACAGCTCATGACTGATGTAAGTTTTTTTTTTTTTTTTTACTTTGCTTTTAAACAATTTTTTTAATTCAGCAAGTGACCCACATCTTTTCAGGTCAGTTCCAAAATCATTCCACATATTAACACCTTTTACAGAAACACAACTTTGCTTAATATTTGTTCTTGTTTAAATTTTTTTGTAGACACTTGTGTGTCTATGTTCTGAGGACTCTCTCTAATTTAAAACAGCTTCCGAGTACTGTGGCAGAGTAGAGTAGTTGTATATTTTATACATTATTTGTGCTATTTTAAATTCAACAAAGTTGTAGAATTTTTTTTGCTTTTGTTTTAATAAATAGAGAATGAGTTGGTTCTGCATATTTTGCTCGATTTATAATTCTTATGGTTCTTTTTTGCAGTTTGAAAACAGGATTGGTATTGGTTTTATATACGTTTCCCCAGATTTCCACACAATAGGAAAAACGGCCACAAAATGGCGGCCGACACTGGTGTACTGGCGAGTACCATTACGTTGAGATAAGGCTGGGTATTGGCCAAATACCGATATCGGTGCGTGCTCATCCCTATTTATTATTATTATTATTATTATTTATTTATTTATTTATTTATTTTTATTTCTATTTCTATTTTTCTTTTTCTTTTTCTTTTTCTTTTTCTATTTTTATTTTTATTTTTATTTTTATTTTTATTTTTATTTTTATTTTTATTTTTATTTTTATTTTTATTTTTATTTTTATTTTTATTTTTATTTTTATTTTTATTTTTATTTTTATTTTTATTTTTATTTTTTATCATCATCATCATCATCATTATTATTATGAAATATATTTTATTTTACAAAGAGTAATAATACAAAATATACTAATGCAGTATTTTATACTACAAATGGGCTCATACTCTTGAACGTGTATGAGTGTATAAGCAATTAGTCACAAATGAGCCTGCTAAACATGAATCAATCCAATCAATAGCAATGTAGGAGTGTTTTTTGGGGGGGAAACCCCCCCACCCCCGACTTCGCAAGGTAAGCTAATGCACCACAGCACCAGATGGAGAATTAAGCACATTTGTCACTCCGGATGATGCAAATTGAACCTAACGAGGATTTCTCATTTTAATAGCAAATGTCTGCACTTTTATTGTATTAGTCAATTTCGTAGGGCTGCCAGGTCCAAAATTGAACACATGGAACATGCCGTCTTTTCTCACTTGATGATGTTTTATGTTTCATATCTAGCTTGTACGGGTACAAATTAGAATTTTGTGGAGTTTGTTTAGTTCACTTTAAAAAGTTAGTTTTGGAGATGGTGGATTTTCAGTTTTTTGTTGTTGTTGTTGTAATTTATACTGGCCTTTTCCACATGCGGGCATGTTTTGTTTTTGCCATGTTAACTTTTTGTTGTTATTGTTGTACATTGTGTGTCTCTTGCAACTGTTTTCCAATGTGGTGCTTCAATGTCAAATCAAATTGATTCTTAGCTCTTGATTCTTTGAGTAAATAAAAAAAAAAATGTCTGGGGGAAAAAGGGTCATTAAAACAACCAACCTTTCACCTGGATAAAATGGCCGCCCCCTGAGATGAATACAAAAGGGTAGATCTTTCTTCTAAATTCACACTCCACAAACGTAACATCAGAATGTCGTGTTTAGACTATAGTGGGGGCGCGTAGAATTTTTTTTGACTTAGCTACCGCTTATGAATATTAAAATGTTGCCGAAAATATCACCTATGCTGCTAAAATGTTTTGGGATGGCCACAGGTTGATCATATGGAATGGAATAATATTTTATTCATTGTGTTATTAACTCATTCACTGCCATTGACGGCTATAAATGTCAAAAAGTCATTTTAACCATTTCTATTAGTTTAACATTTTGTCCACTTATTTTTAACAAGAGTATGAAAACCTAGAAAAAATGTTTTATTGTACAAATAGAACAGATATCAAATTTGTGATTAATTGTGAGTTAACTATTGAAGTCATGCAATTAATTACAATAAAAAAAAAATCGCCTGATGCAATTAGAGAAAAAAGAAAAGTTTATTAAAAACATTTTTTTTAATTTAAATTAATCGCATGACTTCACTAGTTAACTCACGATTAATCACAAATCGCACTAAATTCTAGGTTTTCATTCTCAACAAAAGTAGGAAAAAATGTTAAACTAATAGAAATAGTTAAAATGATTTATTTACGTCTATAGCCGTCATTGGCAGTGAAAGAGTTAATGAACATTTCTAACATCTTTTATTAAAGTCACTTGAAATCTGCCTTCCTTTTCAGGTATTCCATGTCCGATAATAATAGCCTGGAGCATCGGGAAGCTGTATTATGAAAATGAAAAGTAAGTGTTTGAATGATTGAAGACATATCGTTAGCCTGACTTTATCGGAAAATGACAAAAACACAAGAAATGATATCAACAAGAAGAGTCCAGTGGCCTTGATTCTATCATTGATGACTTACATGATTGACATTCTACACAAAAAATTTCGCAAGCATATTGGTATTTTCTATTGATCTTGTGACAGGAAATTTAAATGATTTAGTCAATTAAGCTAATTACTTGTATTGCCTTGCCGTTCACTGTGCGTGTCCCCTCAACAGGTGCTGGTTCGGGAAGGACCCCGGGAAATACATCGACTATATTTACCAAGGGCCTGTCATTCTTGTGCTACTGGTCAGCATCACTGCAGGATTTTGTACTGTACATTTGGAAAATATGAGCAATTGATCCACAAATTGACATGAAACTCAATGGACATGTCTGTCTTAGGAGGACACGTGAAAAAGTCTTAAGAATCCATGTTAGAAAGTGAACAGGAAGTCCTCCATTTTGGGTTGAAGCAGCCCATTTTGGAGCTTTTCACAAAAGACTGAGCGCCGTCTTTTTCTTTTCTAGATAAACTTTGTTTTCCTCTTCAATATCGTCAGGATACTGATGACCAAACTGAGGGCGTCGACCACCTCAGAAACCATACAGTACAGGTGAGTGGGCTTTTTCTTTGGCTTTTTCTTGTCTTAGCGCATCGGCTTTGATACATTTCGTTCATTGCGCGTCTAATCGCTGCTTTCAGGTTTAAGAGCTTCCTCTCGCTGCAGTCAATGAGATTCCATTCAAAAACATTTCATTAACGTCATAATGATGTCTTTGTTGTTATTTCAAGATGCGGTGTTTTTTTTTTTTGTACTCGAAAGACCTTTTTTATATCCGTGAACGCTTTCAATGCTCACATTAGACGGCACATTTATTTAGATCGGATCTCTCGTTGCAAGTAGCTCCGGGATGAATTATTGATATTAATCGTGGTTCATTAGCCGAGCTCGTCTCACGAGTTGAGCTGCTCGCCATCTGGAAGCGCATTATTTTCATTTAAAGACACGTAACCATGGTGACATTTTTAGAAAGGGAAATATCACACTTCATGCCGCGTGTGTGCTGGCTGCATTCATGTGATAATGTGCCAAGCTGTCTGGGTGGCGATGTTTTAAGATCACTGATTTGTTGTTGACCACAATTTAACAAACACACACACACACATATACAAGGCATACACACACATTTTCCTTGTTAGTTTTTTCGTTTTTTTAATTCATTATTATTAGGGCCCAACTGATCCTTTGCTTTTTGTTTGTTTTACCTAAGCCTGCATTGAAAACCTAACCTTCATTTAAAACACTACTTACTACCGTACCGTACCTTGAAACCCTAATTCTAGTTTGTAACCCAAATTTGGAACTCAATACAATACAAAACAATTGTTTAAAAACCTCATTTCGAACCATACTCCTTGTTTAAAACACTACTCTGGAACCCTAACCGTAGTTTAAAACCCTTCTTTGGAACCTTACCCAACTTAAAAAAAACTTCATTTCAAACCCTATTCATAGTTTGAAACCCTAACTGTGGCTGGATACCCTACTTTGAAATATCAACCCCAGTTTGAAATCCTACGTGGGAAACCTAATGTTTTCATTATTGTAATTATTAACCCAAAACACGGTCATAATACTAAGATTCTAATGCCTACAAAATCATTCATCTACACTCAAAAGGTATATACACAAGTGTAAGGTACACACATAAACACACACACCAAAAACGGTATACACAGAGAGAGGGAAGTAAATGCAAAAACATGAAATTGGTTTACAGTAATCCCTCATTTATTGAGACCAACCCCGCAAATTACGAAATCCATATAGTAGTGACCCAATTATTTATTGTATTATTTATATATATATATATATATATATATTTCTTTTTAATCTTTTAATCCACAGAAAGGCCGTGAAGGCCACGCTGGTGCTGCTTCCTCTGCTGGGCATCACCTACATGCTGTTCTTTGTGAACCCGGGCGGGGACGACATCTCGCAGATCGTCTTCGTCTATTTCAACTCCTTCCTGCAGTCCTTTCAGGTAAGCGTGGCGGCTCGAGCGCTGCGGTTTCCGTGTGACTCATGTCGACTCCCTGCTGGCTCTCGTTGAAACTTTTCTTCTGCGGGTGTGTGCGTGCTCGTGGGGTCTTTCCGGCGGGGGAGGAAGATGTGAGGAAGGAAGACATCCCGACGCTGTTCTGCGCTCTCAGCTGTCACAAACAAGTCGGCCGTGTGGGCACGATTGCTCTCCTGTTGCTATATATTTTTTGAGTAATACAAATATTGGACCTCAAGCACAATGTGTTCTAGAAGGCTGTTTGATCAATTTATTGAAGATGATTAACGTTTTAGAATGGACTTTTAATAAATTATAGTAACTGTTGTTAAAGAAAAACTTTCAAATGGTAACCAAACATCAGATGTGACAAGCATCATTTATCATGCACAGACACACACACAAATACATGCCACACACTCAAAAGAAACACACGTATATGTAGAAGGTATACACAGACATTTACACACAGTATTAGTTTTACAGTGCGGTATAAACACATACACAAAAATGGTGTACACACAATTACAAGGTGCACCGGCCCACCAAAATGGTATACACGCGGTTGTGATTTAAACAAACATCTAAATATGGTAGGTAGATAGTTTTAAGGTGTACACACACACACACAGACACGCACGCACGCACACACACAAATGGCATATGCATAGGTGTGAAGTAAATACAACAAAAAATGGCATGCACACAGTTACAAGGCTCTTGGTACACAGCCATGCCAAAATGGTGTGCACATGTAGAAGGTATACAAGATATTCACATGCACATGTATTAGTTTTAAAGTGTGATGTAAACACATACACAACACATGGTATAGACACAATTACAAGATGCACAACCACACCAAAATGGTGTACACATAGTTGTGAATTAACACACCTAAATATGGTACGCACACGGTTACCGTATAGGCACAAACACACACTCAGATACGGTATACACACAGTTGTTAGTTGAATGTACATACAAAAATGGTTTACACACTACAAGTTATACACATATGCCAAAAATGGTATACACATAGTTACAAGGTACACACTGTCACACAAGCCAAAAATGGTATACACCGAGGTGAGGACAAAACTTATACAAATATAAACAATAGCCAGTAATGCACATATAGGTAAGGTACATACAGACACTATAAAGGGTACACACACAGATGTGACGTAACCGTGGATTTATTGGAAGCTAAACCTCACAAACACTCAAATGCCGCATTGGGGTTCACACCATTTGCTCCGTGTAAATGTCTTTCATTCTGTAGAGAGCAATAATGTGTCATTAGTTAGTGTGATCTAATTGCGACGTGATTACACCGCATGGCACTGATGTGTGTTTTTCCGCAGGGCTTCTTTGTGTCCGTCTTCTACTGCTTCCTTAACGGGGAGGTGAGTATAACACATGAATTCATTCATTTGTAAAAAGATGATCCATCTAAAATCAAATATTTGGTGTAATCTAAAATCCTCGCTAGATTTCTTTGTGTAACCAAATTGGACTCAATCGTGTGTGGCGTAGCTTTCATTAAGAAAAACGCAAGAGGAGCTAACGTAACTCGATGCATTTTCATGAGGTTGTCGAATGTGATCTAACTCTAATTGGATGGCGTCTCTCTCGTTTCTCACGCCATCCTGAGTGCATTTACAAGCTTGCCGCCTTTACGGTAATCAAATATTCTCTGACTGCTCGCTAATCAGTAGAAACCTGGAGCGCGGATAGCTGAGCGATTGCCGTGTCTGTTTTTTAACACCTCGAACAGTGGCTGTCTTTGTCGTATGCTAACCAAGCAAAAGGGCTAAAGTTGTGCTTATTATTAGTAGTGTTACATTTGGTCTTTTTGCAGTTACAATAATAAACATGCTGAAGCATTGCACTCAATAGCCTTCACTTTTCTGCAGCGCTCAAAATATGTTAAAAAATTTTGTGATTTAATTTTTTTTTATTTTTAATTAATGTAATCATAATTATTAACCACTCAATAATTAAGGAATATGTAAACATTATTTTACAATTTTTTTTCCAATACTATTATTATTATTTTAGTTTTTCCATTTAAACGTGCTAATTTTTTTCTCCTGACATACGCCATGCTTGACCTCCCCTGGCCCAACTGCAGCCATCTTTTTTTGTCGCCACAGGTTCGCTCGGCGGTGAGGAAACGCTGGCACCGCTGGCAGGACAATCACGCGCTGCGGGTGCGAGTGGCGCGGGCCATGTCCATTCCCACGTCCCCCACGCGGGTCAGCTTCCACAGCATTAAGCAGACCACCGCTGTGTGAACGCACGCACACACATGCTGGGTAACACATGTGGTGGGGACCAGCAGCCGCACGTAGACGTGCTCATGTGGTCACGGGCTGTAATGGCAAACTGCTGTCGGCCATTTTATGAAGAATCGGGCCGGGTGATTGCGTTTTCAACGGCTCCTTGGCTGGAGCGAAGCAAGTCGTGTGGTATTTAACTCATGCACCGACGGCCATTTTGAAAGCAGACTTCCCCGTTATTGGCAAGACTTACAGAATATTGCGTTCTGTGGTAACATTAGCACCAGAACGATCAAAAGAAACTTTCTTCTTTTAGTTGATTAAGTTTTTTCCAGGCGGCACGGTGGCTGACTGGTTAGCATGTCCGCCTCCCAGTGCAAAGGTTGTGAGATCAAGTCCGGGCTTCGGCCTTCCTGGGTGGAGTTTGCATGTTCTCCCCGTGCTTGCGTGGGTTTTCTCCGGGTACTCCGGTTTCCTCCCACATTCCAAAAACATGCATGGCAGGTGAATTGGACACTCCAAATTGTCCATAGGTGTGATTGCGAGTATGGTTGTTCGTCTCTGTGTGCCCTGCGATTGGCTGGCAACCAGTTCAGGGTGTACCCCGCCTACTGCCCGAAGCCAGCTGAGATAGGCTCCAGCAACCCCCGCGACCCTTGTGAGGACATGCGGTTAAGAAAATGGATGGATGGATGGATGGAAGTTTTTTCCAGTTTTACCAAAACAGTTTTACCAAAACAAAACAGGAAATGAAACATGTCAATCGAAACGGTGAATTTTTGCTTATGTGACGCAAAAAACTATAAAATAACATAAATAAGGCTGTGAAAGGCCTTTGATGAAGGCAAAATAGTTTATTTACATCTACAGATATAAAACTACCACGTGGCATTATACATGTCACCGGTGTTTTTTTTCCCCCCCATGGCAACTGTTTGACAGTTACGGACTTAAACTATGTGAGAACGCCAGTTGATGCATCTTAAAATAGAACGTGTATAGAGTCCATACACATTCAATTATATACCCGGTGCTCTTTTGATATAGTTCTGTATCTTTTCATGGCACCCTGCAAATATTATTTGGTGATTTGACGTAAAGCAAGCACAAATGCACGTGGTAGCAGGACCTGGACGGACAATTCAGTCGTTTAGAAAAAGGAAGAAAGACATTTTGGGGAAACGGCTGTCGGCATAGTTGTCAATACTCTGTTAAAGCCCCGATTATAAAATAACACGTGATTTGTATCATAGACGCGTATCTGATGTTTATAGCAACCCAATCATCATGCGTCAAAATTGCAACAACAAAAAATATATATTTAATGAACTGATTAGAGCCAAACACACAGCTTGCTCTAGTGCTAACATATCAATGGTCTCCGCAGCGAGCCAGTGTTGCCAACTTGCCAACTTTCTCGCTAAATCTGGCGACTTTCCAAAGCCTCTTGGCGACTATTGACAAATCTAGCGACTTTCTTCTTGTCAGGTTCAGTCAACTTAGAACATTTAATAAACAACAGACAAGGAAGGAAGACAAGAGACTAAAGCCTCGTTTCCACCGCCGGTATCTATCTACTTAAGGACTTATTTGAAACCTAAAAGAACAACTTTTCTGTAGTTAGAACAATGCTGTGCGTCTAAATACGTTTTCAAAAAATTTATTGTTGGGCTTTGTAAAATGCTTCGGACATAGTACAGTATGATGTAGATAAAGTCTTCTCCATTTACTATTTAGCTCAAATTTGATTTATTTTCCGCTAAATACATTTCACCCCCCCCCCCCCCCCTTGGAAATACGTCATATTAAATTAAGTTCAGAATCCAAGCGGAATTCAATTGCTGCCGTCATATTGAGCCCTCGAAGGGAAAGGGGTACATTTAAAAAATGCATCTCTATCTCTAAACCAGCCAAAATTACAAGGCATAAATATGCCAACAAATTCTAATGAATTACACGAAGAATGTTAAGAATACAATAGTATGACTGTAGTTTAACTGTATATGCACTTTTTTGCTCCCCAAAAGTCAAAAGAAAAAAAGAAAAAAAGAAAAAAATATATATATATATCATGCCACAATCCTTTTTTGCTAAAATGCTTTAAAATGAATAAATCAAAACACCAATGGGCTAATTAGCTTAGCCTAGCCCATTAACTGAGCATTGGTGTGGCATTGTTGAAAATACATTGCTTTAAGGCAGCTAAAATGTTTGACGGTCACCTGTAAAGACATCTTCTGAAGTAGCTTAGCGTAGCCTAGTTTAGCATGAAAATTAAAAATTAACAGAACATTGGTACAGTTTTATCTCCTAGACAGTTTGGAGGAAAGGCAGCTAAGAAGTTTGAAGTTAACCTTCAAAGACAACTTTTACTTGTGAGTATGTGAAATCAATACACTTGGCTAACAACTTGGCTTGCTAGCTAGCATCTCCATCTGAAGCATCTCAGTCTTTCAACTGACCCAAATGCAATGCTTTCTTACATTTTTGTTTCTGCTTGACCTTACAACTATACAGTATTCCTTTTTGTACCTTCTTTTTAACAAAATATTTTTTTGCTACATATTTTCATTTTTCTATGCTAAGATAACCTAATTTTATGTTTGACAAATGTGTCAAATTCTTCATCTTGTTTACATTGTCTTAGCTATTTTAATATTGATTTTGTGCTCGCTTTAACTGTAAATGAGTAACATTTATTATGATAAGTGGTTCAATGTTTGTGTTTGTTGTACTGTGTACAATTAGAGCTTGACATTTTTTGGGGGAAATCTCGTAGGAGTTTCACGGGATGGGAGTCAACTTTGCCTTCAATCACGGTACAGGATAAAAAAGTTCACGGAAGCAGGATTATCCAGAAGGACCAAAAAAAGGAGAAAAACCTCAGACACATGTGCAGTAATTTATTTTTTATCTTCCCATAAGCGTTATGTTAGCCAATAGAATTACATGTTCCACAAGGCAATGGTGCTTCTGGTTGTGCTGGATTTCTTGAAACAGTGATGAAACTGGACGGGAAACGTTTTCATAAGGGGATGGGACAAGGTTTTTATTTATTTATTTATTTATTTATTTATTTATTTATTTATTTATTTATTTATTTACAATGGTCCGGAACTGGGATTTGGATGGGACGGGAGAGAAAATCCACTCCTGTGTCACCGTCTAATGTATATTTCCACAACTTAATTAATATGCATATGTAAAGTGTACATTTTATTACATGAATATTTTGTATAAATTTGATATATCACTCCGGGCATTGCGCTGTACACCATTACTGCATGGGAACTAATGTGCAGATACATTTATTCTGAAGTGGTGCCTTGACTTAAGAATTACTTTGTTCCGTGACCACGCACCAGCACTCATATTTTAAATAAACTTTTCCCATTGATATGAATGGAAAGGCCAGTTATCAGTTCTAGCTTCCCATAAAACATTAACAAAGCATTTGCTCTACTCTACTCTACTCTACTCTACTACTAATACACCACTGAGCCAAGGCGTCCCTCAGGGTTCAGTACAAGTCAACTTGCTAAGCTACGTTGCTATATGTTAGCATACCAACTGTTCCATGTTACCATTTGATCAATTTTTGTTAGGGTAAGATGGTATGTCAGTATATTAAGTGATAATGTTTTAGCTTCATTTCAACATGTAGCAAGACAATGTTATACCAAATGCTGGAATATTAGCATTGTATCAATTCTTATCAGAAATAGTAGCAGAAAACAGGGCAAGATGTAACTTATTGATCTACCTTGCCACTTTTTGCGTTTGGTTTAGTTTTTTAACCAACTGTTAGCATGTTAGCATTCTAGCCGTTTCACTAGACTTCTAGGCATTTTTACACATCTTTTGAGGTACGAGATGCTCCAGAATGTAATTACGGATATGGGTTTAATGTCGTTTGTTAACATGTTATGAGTTATCCTTTTAGCATTTCTCGTTTTGTTGGGCCCCTAGTTCAAACAGAAGAAAATGCAGACCCAACTTCCGTGGGAAGGCGGCTTTCATAATTCCAACATTTCCTGGTGAAGTGGAGCAGAAACTAGGCGCCTACCCTCACATAAATGCCCCCAGGACCCAGCGCACTCCCCGCCGCAACCCCTTCCCCAAACAATTAGCTGAAACACCACTAAAGCACTCTAATAATGCTTTGTTGTGACAAATCCTGCTTCCCATGCTTTGACAACAGTAGGATAGACGTGATGCAAAGGCAGCGTCCAGTCGCAGTGACAGTACAGTACAGTACACTTCATTGTGCCCACGGCGTCTTTGTGTCCTTTTTAAAATGCTTCGCTAGCAATTAGCTCCAATGCAAAAAGACAGAGGTCGTGTGTGCACATTAACATCCATGTGATAGCAGTGCTTTCTCACTCGCAGTCCACTTTAACAGACTTACACTTACACTGCTACTCCCAATGGATTCAATAGTATTTTGCTCTGTTTTATAATATGTATTTTTTATTTTCATGCTAACAGTTGGTATGCTAACCCACTCACTGGGACGGCTGTTAGCATGTTAGCATTTTTGTTCATTTTTATTAGAAATTGTATCAGACTATGTACAAAATGGCAAAATCATTCTGCCCTGCCCTTGATATATGTTAGCATACTAATTGTTAGCATTTTACCAACAGCATTCATGTATTTGTAATCATTTCTAACCTAATATTGGATGTTATCACTCAATACCACCAACAAAAAGAAAACATGATGACATATATTTTATCGATAGGATTCTTCTTCTTTTTTTACTGCCCGAATGATGTGTGTGTGCGTGGGGGTGCGTGTGTGTGTGTGTGCGTGGGGGTGTAGGGAGGGATCCAGATTATAAGGGGAGATCGGGGCAAGTTGTATCACTTTTTATACTTTTATATATTTCTTGGAATCGATACATCATATATAAACAAAATATATACCAGATCAAAGACTAAAGTGTCAAGTATATTTTTTTGTATTCATGTCATTTCCATACTTGGTGTCAGTGCAGAGTTTTAAGCCATCAAATAGAGGGAGTGAACATGTGACATGTTGCCCCACCAATGGGTAAGTTGTCACACTATATGGTAAGACGTTACACTGGATTTCGCAACTAATGAAACAAGGACAAAATTATCCTTGTTCTCTTGTTTTGTTTTTACAGCCAGAGAAATTGTTTGTCATTGATCTTGAAAATTTACCATAGTCATTTCAGCAAACTTTAACATAAAATATTATGAAATAGATTAAAGCCCTTATGAGCTGCTGGCATATAGGTCATAGCTCTCAGCCTCAAATGCCTGTCTTGCTTCCCTTAAACTGGAAATTTGAGATTAAAATGATTTTTTTTTTAAAGCCTTTTATTTAATGGATGTTTCATCATGAAACTTAAACCAGTCCTGACATGTAGGCATAATGTATTTCCAACAACAACTGGCAAATCAATTTTTAATCAATGAAACAAAACCTAGCAAACTCATTTCCTCACTCTTCAGACTCATCATCTGAAGGGCAATTCTGGCATATGTATACTGAGTTGCCAGAGGTGCATTCTTCATTGGCCACATTCTTTGTGTATGTGACAACAAACCCCAAAATTACTGAGACAAGGTGCCCCAAACTACCATGTTGGCTAATGCTTGCTCTAGTTTAAAGTTAGCTTAATACAGAGCAGTGACTGAGGCATGACAAGATGCCCGAATCTCTCCTCTAACGAGTCCACATGATTTGCTGCTAGAATTTGTCTATGCACTACGCCTGTTTCAAAATATATGAAGTTTAAAAAATGTTTTTACTTTGGGTTGTGCAAAACAGATAACTGGCACTCAACTCAGCTCACAAAGTGCTATTCTCTTTTCAGACAGTACACAACCCCTGACCATTTACAAGAAGAAAACTAGCAATCCACTTTTTCATTGCGCCCTCTGGTGGAGAAGAAAATTGCAAGTGAAAACTTACCCGTGATACAACAAGCCCCAGTCTCCCCCGATATAGATGAGTAATTATTAACAGTATTATTTCTGTTGTTAATTAACTCTACATATGGGTCAGTACTCACTTTTAATGATACAAATTTGAATGGTATTACCAATACAATGGAAAAAAATCCCCTGAATTATGAAAGTAAATATTTATTAAAAGTGAGCGTGTGTAATAAGTGACCACTAGATGTCGCTATATCATAGGATCCTGCCGAAGCGGTGAACGCACACTACGGTGGCTCAGAGAGATCACACTTCGCAAGCCTACCACCAATTCTCATTTTTTACGTGAGCGAATGAGCATCTCGGCGAGCGACGGCGACTTGGCAGCCAGCGTGAAGCATGAAACGACGCCGAGAGAAAGAGCGAGCTGGATTTAGCCGCGGCAGTTAACACGAGCAGCTAGTTGGCGTTAGGCGGAGCCATAGGGCTGGAGTGCCTAACGAGAGCAACTAGCGGGAGAAGCTAATAAACAAAAAGCTAGTAAAAGCTTGCGAGAGCAAAGCAGAAGGCGACAAGCGGCGGGAGCCTGAATGACGGGACTCAGCGATGACCACCTGCAGGCCCCAGCTGTGGAAGGTAAAGCAGTAGTTGACCCCGCGGGTCCGACACTAGATGCAAGCACCCCCAGCGCTAACTATGTTGGCAAAGTTGTCCTTAAGGCATCCGTAGCAGGAAGATGGCGGTGAAACATGTCAGCCTCTTCAGTGGATACACATTGTTACTTTAATCAGTGCCAACCGTTTTCAGATCCTTCTTTACCCTGCTAATTGTTTCTTTGTTTTTGTGCCTGTGATTGAATGTCTGGATACATGAAAATATGTCTCTGGCATTGAATGAGTTTTAAATGCTTTTCAGTTTAACTGCTCATACGTATGCCTGTGCAAAAGATGAAATGACATTGAACAACAGCGTCCTCATGTGGCCAAAAAGGAGAGTTACTACTACCGGTACTTCTCAACTATAACTAACTTGTTCCCTATCAAAAAAAAATTACAGTATTACAATATTCTACAATAAAATTGCGATTTGTTGAACGACTATTTTAAAACAAATATATATAGGCCTAAATAGATTTTCATAGAAGTTGCTATCTTACACTTTAGTGGACATGTAGTATGAAAATAATACAGAATAATTATTATACATGTATTATTTACTTCGTGTAGCATGCCTTGAAAATGTTTTAATTTGTTTTTATTAATATATATTGTTTAAATAATTTGCATTAATTAAAATATTTTTTGTAATATTTTCACACAATTTGATTATTTAATTTACAATTTGTGTAGAAACTCATTTAATAATATTAAACATTTATTTTATATGCTCTATAATAATAATAAAAAAAAATACTTTAGTCCTAATAGCACAATTGCCTGATTAACTTAAGTTAACGTTATGATTAACATTTTTTTTATGCTAATGATTTCGGAAAACTTTTGAATAATGTATAGTTAGAATGATTCAAATGTTGTATTATTCTTGGCAATTAGTAAAAAAAAAATTAAATAGTAATTTAAAGCATTATATAATTTTAAAAGACGATTTATATTACTATATTAATATAATATATTATTATATGTGATATATTAATTTGTGCATAATTTTAATGGAAAAAGTCAAAATCATTATTTGTAAATATTAAAAAATAAATGACATCTTTGTATTTGCAATCAGAACATAATTGTAGATTCTAAAATGTCAATATTTTAATATTAATTTCTGATTAAATTATAATTTTTATTATAACTAGGTCTTGGTAAGCTTCCCCCCGATTATTGCTTATTGTAATACAACACTACAGCATATCACGTAGGAGCTTCATATAGAAAACAAATACACATTCAAACGTAAGTATTTGAAATGTTCTGTATTTCTTCTCTTCCTTGCTTGACATTATGAACAGGGCAATTATCACTGATCCACTATCGACATATGGTACTATACAGACTGATATTCACACAGATGGCATTGTTGTTCCAGTGAACTGAAGGAGGACAGCCAATAGGAATTGTCATCATAACGCAGAGTGGACTCTGAAATCACGTTTCGTTCACGAGGCCATGAGGTATTTGACAAAAGCTTCATAATTGATGCATCCGTTGGCATCCTCTTGGTTCTGCATCAGCTGCTCCACCTCATCCTCACGCATCTTCTCACCTAAAAGACCACAAAACGATCACATTTTATGACATCACTGTCGGATTAAAAGTAATCCCTCATGCATGGTTGCGGATCAGAGCACCTCGCCAATAAGTGAAATTTGTCATATTGAAAAACTGTGAAATGGTTTTACAGCATATAAACACACAAAAAGTGTTTAAACAAATGTTTGAAGTCAAACTTTTCTGCCCCCTCATTGTCTGGTATAAAAAAAAAAAGTTATATTCTTTATTAGCCTGCAGATGTCGCTCTTTGTCTTCCCTTTTTTGATTGTGACAAATAGTGCCACCTAGCGGCTAAGCAGAGTTCTAAAACAATCACAGCACGGGAGCTCGACTGAATCACGGTGAATGACTTCATTCAGCATCGTGTTCAAATGGGAAACTTGGCAAAACAAAATCTGTAAGTCATGCCAGCCATAATGCAGTCATATTGTGTTCTGTCACTGTGCGTTTCTCATTGTTGTACTTTTCTATGTACAGAAACTGTAGTTAAAACAAAGTTTAGCCGTTAGCTGCTAAGGTAATTGCTAAAAAGCCAATGTTAGCCTAGGGGGAAGAACTACATGTCCTTCCATTGCTAGAACTCTTTCGATGTTTAACTCGCTGTCGAGGTTATGTTTTTTTACGCTTCCCGGGGGCTGAAGAGAAGCAAATACATTTTAAACACATGTAAGAGCAAGAGCAAGTCAAAAAATGATTGTAAAAACATTGTAACAATGTACCAGTGACGTGCAGTGAGCTCTAGGCTTGGGTAGGCAGGCGTAAATTGAGACGCACACACCAATTACAAATTTGTGTGTCTGCAGGTGAGTGTACAATGTATCCTAGGGTGACCATATTTTCATTTCCAAAAAAAGAGGACATGACCGAGATACTGAAATGATACTCAGTTTACTCCAAGATGCCATACATGAAACTATTTTAACGTATGCCTCCTCTGTATGATTAGAAATTAAAACAATCCGCAATCGAGTTTTTGTTGTTGTTTTTTACTTACTGGGGCGAGCGGGGTTCGTACTAGGGGGGGGAATCTTTGAATGTCTCACGATTCGATTCCGATTTTTGGGTCTGCGATTAGATTCAGAATCGATTTTCGATTAAGGATGCTTTTTTTTTTTTTTCAAAATGATTTGATTGACAATGATTTTTGCTTCAATCTATAGATGTGCAAGGAATTGTAATGATCTACTCCAGTCTGACTCGCTAATGCTAATAAGCGCGCTACCCGCGGCACTTTTATCACTCAAAAGAACAGCTCCACGCTGAAATTATTATAATTTTTTTATTGGAATAACTTGATCGTGACTTTTTCCTTCTACTCTCTAATGTGGCTACAATTTAACAGTGTATTAGACCGCATGGAACCACACTGCCCCTCAGTGGCCAAACCGGGTACAACATTAACAGCGCTCCAAATAAAGGCACACACAGACAAAGGCAAGACAGTATAAAATAATTTAAATAAAATCCATTTGGGACATTTAAAATCGATTCTGAATCATACTAAATGAGAATCGTGATTCTTGTGAGAATCGATTTTTTGGCACACCCCTAGTTCGTACCCATTCCCTCCGGTACAGCAGCTCAACGCTTTGCCTCCAAACTAAAGTTCTGGGCCACCGTCTGCCTACTGTGTGTCTGCCCGATGCGGTAAACACGTTGCAGTGCACCCATTTGTCGCACAGCGAAAACCAGACAATTTATAAAACCCGTCGGGACGCTCGGAAAGGTCGTATTATAAAGTGGATATGTCCCCGTAAAACAGCCTAATTCCTCACAAAATCAAGCTAGCAATAGCAATATCAAACATTATGTAACGTGAAGCAGCCAGTTAATCCAAGCACATCCACAAGGGCAATTTTTCCTTTTGCACCATTCTTTGTGACGTACGAATAATTCTCTTTCCCCTACTTTGCTAAAGATCCGGTAGCTAAGGCGTTGGTCTCCCATCCTCAAACGAAAGGCATGAAAATAGTTTTATATTCTCCAGAGCGGCGTCATCTTACCGCCGTGCAGTGGGTTTTGAATTCACGAATACGCTGTGCGGACGTACGTTCGCACAGGAATAATACAGCGACGTAAAAAGGCTGCGTAGCGATCTGCCTATTTGCGTAAAGAACTTTTGTACTTGGAAACTGACTACGCATGCGCGGACTCACATCGCTACTCAGAAAGGGCTGCTAAAGGCATCGGAGCCGTGTGTGCCTTCAGCAGGAGAATTTTGCAGCATTTTTTGCCTGCGGGCCAGAAGAAGTCTTGAGTCGTTTTTAATTGAGCTATGAAAAGCACCAAATGTTGCCACTTTTAAACTTATATAGGTATGCTGAAATGCAAACATCATTTAAATAAATAGAAGAAGCCAAATGGTTCCATTCCACCAAACAAACTTAATAAATTGTGTTTAGTTCAATAATCATGGCAAAAGATGTATATTATAAAATGAATCGCTTTCTTTCAGTGTAGAAAGCAAAGCAGGATTAAAGAGAATTAAACATTCAATCATCTCCAGCAAAAATTTGGGCTGATCTTGAAATACTTTCAATTCTTTCAATTTTTGTCATCCACCATCTAGAGGCTGACCATGGAATTACACCAAAAAAAGCAGGAGGCAGACCAAAACTGAGTTCTAAACTGTTTGTAAAAAAAAAAAAAAAAACAGCAACAGAACGTGAACTTGGAAGCCAAGATGGAGTGGGGGGCTGACTGTATATGAAATGATGGTGTTTACCCAGCGTGGCCAAGACGTGTCTCAACTCAGCGCCCATGACGGTGCCGTTGCCCTCCTTGTCGAACACCCGCAAGCCCTCCACGAAGTCCTCAAAGGTGCCCCGATCTTTGGCCCTGCAGATATGCTGGTGGATTGGCAGGAACTCCTCGAAGTCCAGCATCTTGGACTGCATTTCTGCAGCAGAGGACGCTTCATTAGGTACACAATCAATCAATCACACGCTATTTTTGTTGTTCTATGAATGTTAACATTTGCTCATTAATTTACCGGTACCCACTTTGATATTATGTATGTATCCAAATTGATCACATGGGAAAAGTTTTTAATGAAAGGACATTTTTATAATTAGTAATGATATATAATATAAATATTTGCTACTAGAATTAATCATTTAAATTAAAAATCAGTTTGAAAGATGTAAAATGATTATTCCAGTTAAGTTAAAGCTATACATTTGTTGTTGTTGTTTTTAAAATACAGTTTATTGTCATTATAGAATCATTAAAGCTTTTAATCTTTGGTAATAAGATGTGGAAAAAATGTAAACACATTTTAAATTATTGCCGGTACTGTTTATATTCATTCATGATTATTATGTGCCAATGTTTCATTTAATTTAGAATGTTAGTTAAAAAATCATTCTTGGGATTAATTATGAAACGTTAACTGTATTAAAAATAATGTATTCAACAAAATTTCATTGTGCTTAATTTGATAAATAGTGTATTTGTTGGTTCTGTATATTTTGATCGGTTAATAATTCTTATTGCTCTTTTTGAACATCCATGGGATTACATTTATTTTTATTTAAAAAAAATATGTAAAAAAAGGTAATTATTTCATTCAAATAAAAAATCATCAACAATAATCACTACTTATAAATTGTAATAATGTAAAGGATATTCAAATTAATTTTACATTTAATTATGTTATTAGCATGATCAATAATTTATTATCAACACACTGTTTATATTTGTTTAATTCTATTGAAATGTCAGGAAAAAATCTTCATTGTTGTTATAAAATAAATGTATTATAAATTATTTGAAAATGTAGCGATCCATTGATTAAGAGGATTTCAGATTATTTTCCCAGCAATATTATTTACGTGTTACATGACTGTATATTTAGCTCAAACTATTCCCTGGTTCATGAGGGAGCCCAGAAAAATCAATCAATCAATCAATCAATCAATCAATCAATCAAGAGCATGTTTCTCCAGATTCTTGCCAAAATATAAGGAAGCAAACTTGACACACCTTCAGCTTTGGGCTTCCCGAGCACGTACATGATCTCTGCGTTGGTGGGATTCTGTCCCAAAGCTCGGATGAGATCGCCACACTGGCCGTAAGTGATCTTCATCTCGCTGTTGGGAGTCCTATCGAACAGCTGGAATGCGTCTTTGAAGTCTGTTTGAGCAAACAACAACTTTTCATCTTTAGCCTCCAATCTTTCCCCCCGTGTTGTAGTGGCACTTTTGTGTTGGCAACAAAAAACGGAAAACTGAAAAACCTCCATTCACTCCAACTGACACTGCTGACCAGCTGTTGTCTCAACGTTTTTCCACACATTCGTAATGAGATTAGTCAATGCACCGTGTCGCCCCTCTCTCTGCAAATAGCATGCAAGATGATGGCCTTAAAAGCATACCTTCGATTTGCTCGGGGGTGAATTCCAACTGGAGAGACAAAAAAAGGCCACATGCATCAGATTAAAAAGGTTGAAAGAAAAAAAACAACAACCGCGCTTCCATCAGATCGAGTTGCAGCACCGCTGTCATCGCTGTGTATTGTTACTGACCTTGGCTCCTTGTCAGCTACTGTCTATTTAATTTTAGACTATGCAGTGTGTCAGCACCGCAGGGTCGGGGGGTTCCAGCAAGGTCAAGGGTGCACATGAGGACCATGAGCTCATGCGACGGGCGCAAATCGACTTGCATTTTTTACATGTTCTATTTTTTATATTATATTACTTTATTTACTTAATTTATCAGAAGGATATCATTTTAACATCATTCGTTCACATCTAGTTAGTACATGAAGTAGTACTGCATTTTATTTGTTTTAGCTTGTCAATGAAAGTAAATGACAAATACAAATACTTGAAAATAAAGGGAAAAAGGAACAACACAGCACAGTTTTAAAAATGTGACGATTACAAAATATTTCCAAAAGAAAATCACAAAATAAACTAAAACTTTTAGTCACAAAATCATAACAAATAAAAAGATCTCAGTCTAAAAATATCATGTCAATAAAATCAATGACAATAAATATATATTTTTTTAAATCACAAAAAAGAAATAATCTTAAATATTTTATATTGAATTATATTATAAATGTAAATTAATATACAGTAAACCATCCTAAATATTCAAAGAAATTAATGAAAATAATATAAAAAAATAAAACTAATCACAAAAACGTTTATTTCCCCAAAAATAAAAAAATAATTCAAATGATCATAAATGGTCCAAAAACCCAAATCCAGCAAATGATCCAGCTCCACCAATCACAAATTAATTGTCTCGAAAAAGTCACACCTTATGTTGTTGTGTTCAATAAAGTTTAGTTGTGTGATATTGCTTGGAATAAGAAAGGTGAAGCAACCCCAAAAAAATAAACAAATATTTTATCTGTCCCACTTTTCTAGGAAATTGTATTTGTTTAAAAAATTAAAAAATAAATCAGATTTATATTTTGAAATATGCCGATCAGGGTGAGTACACAGGACACGGTTCTTCTCATTCCGTGCATTATTTTGGGACATTTTAAAAAGAAGTATGAAAATGTAAATATGAGGGGTATTTCTTTTCTCCTTAGCCTTAAATCAGCTGAGCTTCCGACTTTTTTTGTCATATAAAGCAGCCGTTTGAGAGGTTCTTCATCATATAAAACAAAATATGGAATCATTCATGACTCCTTGCGCACACATTTTCATATGAATGCTGTGGGTGGTCCGTTATTCTCACACATAATAAATACCACATCATGTGGCTTCACTCCAGAATATTGTTACACGAGTTAACGATATAGAGAGTATTCGGCAATTTTATGTTGCTGCCAATGCCAATGCTGTAACAATAAGCTTGCACTACCACGTCTCCAGCACAAGGTGTCTATATTGCTCTTTTAAAACATGATTGCCTTTGCCTGACTCCTGTGAAACATCACTGCCAGTCAAATCGGACGAATGGAGTGAGCAATATCGTTTGCTTCCCATTATCATCATTCCTACCCTCCTTTTAGGACACACTTGGCATCCAATTCGCAAGTAAAGATCAAGAACACTTGAGCAATGATTTCCCAGCATGCCCTTCAAATTGCATTCAATCACACTGCTACATTGTCAACCCTAGTCGAGTCAACTTTAATTTTATAGCACCTTATCATACAACTGAAACTCAAAGTGCTTTATAAAATAAATAAATAAATAAATAAATAAAATCAACCGATAAACCGCTAATTGTTTGTGGTAATATTTTAACTGTTAGCTTTAAGCCAAGCTAGCTGCTAACAGTTTTAACACATTTAACTGGGGGAAGTTGTACATTTACTGTATAAAAATTGTACAATTGACCACTAGCTAAATTTGACTGAATGCATTTGTGAGAAATTTGAGTTTGTTTGGAAAACCTATAGGCCTTAGAATCCAGCCACATTGGACGATCAAGAGTTAGCATCTTTACAAGTACAAGCGACTGAAAAAACACTGACTTGGCTGAACTTTAGCCCACAAGTTGCTCAACCCTTACCAAAAGAAAAAAAACTCCATAAAAAAAATAGAAAATAAACCGCTTCAATAACTAACACACCTGTCAAGCTGACACTAGAAAAAGAGCAGAAGATGAGTTCTGAGAACGTAGAGTGGAATATAATAATGGATGCTATGACATGCTGCTCTATTTGTAAATCTCAGATAATGGATGTAATTTATTTGCCATTTCAGGCCGAGTGATGGTATCGCTCAGCATGACGTTTCTGAGAGGGTTTGCATTTTCGAGTGATTGTTAGTTTATTTTTAATCTTAGATCATGGCCCTCCATCGATTTGTTTTAATGCCATTTTGACATTGGGCCTGGTGACATCATCGTTCAGCATCCACGTCCGTGTTCTCGTTACCATTGGTTTATTTCCTTTCCACAATTGAACACTTCACTTAGATCAGTGGTTCTTAACCTGGGTTCGATCGAACCCTAGGGGTTCGGTGAGTCGGTCTCGGGTTCGGTGGAGACTCCGCCGCAGAGGTCCACCCCTCAGTCTAGTCTGCAGTTAGTGGGCACAGTCATTGAAAGCGTTCTGCTCTGAGATTTCCTACCGGTCCGCTTTGAGGTCGCTGGTTTATGCAGCAGAGTGAGACCTCAGTATTAGACCGCTTAGAGAGGGCTGTTAGTGACGCCGACCCCACGTCCACCTCCAACCGCCACAACGTGTGACTGTCTGTGTGTCGTGTGATTTCTTACAGAATATTTTAATCCATGCTAACTATGTCGGGCAAAAAAAGAAAGTGGTCGGACGAATATGTAAAACATGGATTTACATGTATCACGGAACGTGACGGGAGTCAGCGTCCCATCTGCATGATTTGCAATGCCAAGTTGAGCAACTCTAGTCTCGCACCTGCAAAACTGAAGGAACACTTCTTGAAGCTGCATGGAGATGGGGAATACAAGAACACAACACTTGCTGAATTCAAGGTGAAGAGAGCCAGATTCGACGAAAAGGCCACTCTGCCCGCTCTTGGATTTGTACCCATCAACAAACCGATCCTCACAGCATCGTACGAAGTTGCTTATATGATCGCAAAGCAGGGCAAACCGCACACCATTGGCGAAACACTCGTAAAACCAGCTGCGTTAAAGATGGCGAATCTGATACTCGGAACAGCGGCTGAAGGTAAATTATCCCAAATTCCTCTTTCAAATGACACCATCAGCGACAGAATAGAGTGCATGAGTAAAGACATCTTGGCTCAAGTAGTAAAAAAAATCATATTTAATTTTTTACTAAAGAAGGGTTCGGTGAATGAGCATATGAAACTGGTGGGGTTCGGTGCCTCCAACAAGGTTAAGAACCACTGACTTAGATACATCTCTGTGATGTTGCAGACCAGCGTTATAGCATTTTGTGTCTGCATCTGTCAGCATTTTGTAGTAATAATTCGTGCCCACAATTGCAACACATCTATCTTTCAGACTAGATGAAGCAATTTCCGTGAAATTGCGTCTGAATGCGGAATGAAAAATATAGAAAAGTGGAATCATACCGAATGAGGTGAAATGTTTTTGGAAGATATTAAATATGTCAAATGCTATTGAATGATATTTAATGATGGAATTAGGTGACATGATATTGGTGGAAATGTGCAATACGTGGGTAAAAAGTGTAGAATTTTTAATAAGTGGGAATGTTGAAAACATTTGATTGTTTCATTGGAAATGTAATTTGTGGGTCAAAAACGTAGAATTATGTGGAACGTGGAAAGACTTTGCGTGGGTAAAATATATCAGATTGAATGGCAGGATGAATTGAAAGAGGTTCATGTTTGAATTTTGAATAGGAATGATACGAACCCTAACCCTAAGTCCTAACCCTCACACGCCTAACACAAAAAATTTTGAAGGTGAAAAATGTGCAATATTTAGTGGAAAAATGTGGAATTTTTGCTATGTGAGAATTGAGGGAGGGCTGACGATTGATGCCAAGGTGAATTAAATTAGCGGAACAGTTTGAATTTCCAATGGTAGTGAATTTTTGAATGTCTCATTTGAAATGAATGGGGATTTTTTTTTTTTTTGAATTGTGGGAAAACAGTGAACGTTAGGAAAGAGAAAAATAATAGCCCCGAAGTGTGCATTTTTGGAACATGTTGCCGTTGGAGTGGTTTGAATCGGTCAAGAATTGTAGAAGTAGTTGAAGGACCAAAAAATGGTGGAAAGAAAATCTATAATAATAGTAGTAATATTAACAATAAAAATAAAGGTAGAATAACATACGTGTGATCCACACAATTAATCTCTTGAATTACAGCGGTTCCGTCAGTATTTGTTGTTGTTTTTTGTGTGTGTGTGTGTGTGATTTTTTTTACCGTGATAGATGAGGGGTTGAACACCGTGGTCTTAGGGCGCTCAGGTTCTGCCGGCGGTTTGGGCGCAGCCGCAGGTGCGGGTTCATCTTTCTTCTTTGGGGCCATGGCGAGAAGCTGTCAAGAGGTGATGAGGCGGCTCGCTCCAGCTAGAAGTGACTCCCGATGGCCTATTAGGTCTCTTTTATCTTGTGGCCCCAGGTGCCATCTCCACCCCTTACATGCCTGCTAACCCTGCCAACAACTGTGGCAGCTCTATAAAAGGATAATGGCTTGGAGTTTCTATTTAGGACAAAGTTTGGAGTGGGTGTTGACAACGTCAGGATGTCAGAAAAGCGTGTTTGCCCGCAATTTTCAGCAATTCAAGTGGCAATCAATAACAAATACAAAAGCATACTTGCACAGTAGACCAGAGACAATGTTTCACGTTTTAAACAAACAAACAGAGAACGCAAACATTTGTGCTCACCGGATTATTCAAACAGAATAATGCAACACAATCTTCGTCCTATTTATTATTATTATATATAGTATTTTCCCATTGCAATGAATGGAAATGCGTTACGCGACCACATTTTGTTTGTAATTTAAAAAAAGATGTATAAATAAAATCACTCGATAGAGTAATAACTTAGTTGAAAATAATGTAAAAATAATGGTGGGCCTCCCTGCCATGGTGGAGCAGTGTAATACAGTCCTCCAGACTCAAACCACTCCTCTCAGGGGTTCAGTGCTGCAATATTAGTCCATTTTTTTTGTAGGGGAGAAAAAATATATGCCCGTGACTTAAATATTGTAATATTGCCCGACGTCGACATATAAGAGTGGGGTGGCCATCAGGAATATAGGAATTTCCCGAACGGCCGGTCCATTTTCTGGCCAGTTGCACCCCACCACCAAAAACTGAAAATATCATCATTAAAAAATAATATATTTTTTCTCATTATATTTAAAACAGTTTACCTAATTTGTTGGAATTTAGATGTTTCTGGGGTTGGTGAAAGACTCTGGTTGGTAACCCGGTGGGTAGTAGGTAATGTCTGGTCGGTGCTGGATTTCACTTTCCTTTCTTTTCTTTGATCCTTCCTCGGGTCTCCTGACAACCTCACGACTCTAGCTGGATTCTGAAGTGTTCGGTTTAGGTGAACGGTATGGGATTTTTAATAGGTTTTAGGTGAACTAATGAATACACACTCACACGCACGCACACACACACACACACGCACATGCACATACATATGGTCACCCACATACAAAATAAAAATTAATAAAAAATTAAAATAAAAAAATAAAAAGAGAGAGCAATGATGATGACAAATCGGTAAAATTACCGAATGAACAATACTGAGTTCTCCAGAAAAAAATAAAAAATAAAATACAAATAAAATAAATACAAATAAAACAGTTTCACTTTATCAAACAAGGAACCAAACCCATTTTAGTAATGTAACAGGTGCCTAAAATTCCTCATATGAGATAAGGATGAGTCATTTCTCCCAGTCAGTTGATTAAAAAAAGAAACAAAAACAAAAAACAATCGACTCAAAATTAAATAAAAATATATTTGTCCTTGCCAATCAATGTATGATGGTAACGTACTAAAATGTAATGTATCCTTATAATAATTATGTTTAATCCAATAAATATGTCATTTAATACAAAGAAATGCTGGTGCTGATCAAAATGAGGACTATTTGGCCTTGGCGGAGGTCGCTCCTCTCCAGACTGCATTATTTTCCAATAGTGAGACAGTGTGGATGTCACACTGGAGCTGACCCTCAGAGAACATATGTCACAGCACGAATGTCCCGCGTTGCGCACCAGGTGCTCGTCATAGACACTGCGGCAGTCTGCCACAAGCTTTCAGAGCATCCAAGACACTCTGCTATTCTGGAGCGGGCACCGTCGCGCGACTGGCACGCCGTGCGGAAAGCCTCCTCTGGGCCGTAACAACGGCGATTGTTTGTACGACCTTGGACGCAGCTGCGTCCTCTGGCGTCGCTCTCATGCAATTCCCTCGGCGCGGTTTGAAATGTGCCACTCAAACTCGAGTCTTGTGTATCACGCTGATAAGTCAATTTGTTTGTTGGTGGAGAAGAGACAGAATTTTTTTTTTGGGGTGTGTGTGTTTGAAAAGTGCATCTGTTTGTGCCTCCTTCTAGTGCTGTTATGCAGCCAGCATTTTTACTTCTACGGTACTATTTTTTTACTAAGCTTGCAACGGATATTCACTTGAGTAAAGATGAGGGTTAGAACCCTCCCAGGAACAAACAAGAACTGAGAGAGGCTGCAATAATGGCCTGGAATGCTCAATTCCGATTTTTGGGTGAAGATTTTTTGACATGACCTTTTAATTGTGACCTCAGTCTGTCTGCTGTGTGGACGGAATGCGTCCCCAGGTATGGTCCAGCGTGTCAGACTTTTATAAGGCTCATATTTTAAACATCTCTATATCTACAGAGGAGTGATGCAGGAGGTAGAAATAATATTTTGTGAAAGAGAGGCGAGCCTGTTCGAGCGCCTCAGATCACGGAGACCTCTATTTTTTTCTCCCGAACGATGACGTACTGTCATTGCCGCCCGTAATAAATGAGCCGTCTGCATGGCTAAATTACTAATATCACCACCTAAAATGTCATCTTTAGACTTCACGTTTTTAGTAAAATATAAAGTCACAACATGTTACTCAAAACAACTTTGCCGATTGACGTACATCTCCCAAGCCGAGCGCATATTGGATTTTTGATGACGTCGAGGTCGGATATATGCGACCCGGCCGCAAAAATTCGGATACGTATTCGATCTAGGACCACATGTGAAAGTGACCCTAGTCGGATATGAAAAAATCAGATACAGGTCCCATTTGGGCAAAAAATCCGACCTTGGTCGCATTTGCCTGCAGTGTGAACGTAGCCTAAGATTGTGCACGTACTCGCACGCGCACCATGAACGAGCCTGACGCAGATGCTGCAGTTACGCTTTGGGCCAGAGGTGGCAAACACGAGTAAAAAAGTGACAAACTGCACAAAGAACCTTTAAGTTCAATTAACTCTTTGACCGCCATAAACGTTATAAAACGTTTAGTAAAAACCTACGGAGGGGCGCCGAGGACGTTAAAAGACGTTCACTATGTTTTTTTGTTTTTTTTGGGAAACGGGTGGAGGAAAGCCTTGGGCAGCTGTGTATCAAGTATCAAGCAGATCTAGTTAATATAATGACTCGTTTTGGCCCCTAGATGGCAGCGATGACTCTCTTTGCACAAGGTTGGGTGGGCCGCCCACCGTGGGCGTCAGTATAAGACGTGAGGCGGAGCTAGAGTGGAGAGGAGAATGGAGAGGAGAGTGGAGACTATGGAAGAGGAAGCAAAAATGACGACCGGTGGAAAGCAGCTCACGCTTGATCGGTATTTTCAAAAAAGAGAAGCATCAACCAGTGCTAAATTAAACGTTGATGATGGCAATGATGATGATGGTGACTACGAGGTTGACGCCGAAGTTGCAGTTTTGACGCGACGTCTTCGGCCACGTCGTAAAGCGACACTGGTTAGCGATGCTAACGCCGGAAAACGTGGTGCACGACCAAGCACTTCTGCAAACGCGGACGTTGATTCGGACGATGAAGAGTACCCCGAGTCCGATGGATATTCTTCGGAGGAGTGGGTACAGTCGGATCTCAGAGACAGTGATTCGGACAGTATTTCATCCGCAGAAGACTGTGAAGGTAAGCGCAAACTTGCTATGAGATACTTTTCCGGCACGCTGCTAGCACCTCGTGTAACGTGAATGTACAATTCATAGATCGTGGATCGTGCTCACAGCGACAACCTACAGTTTCCACGACAAAGAGAGGTATAAAAAACGTGTTTTCAATACACCGCAACAACAAAAGAAAACGGTCTTTCGATATGATTGTAATTGTATATATTTCTTTCAGCTGTAGCTCGTCGGGCTCAAGATGGACGCGTCTCACAGTGAGCAGAATAAAGGTAAAAAAAAAAAGATTCTCTAACACAGCACTAGTAAAATATTTGATGGTAAATGTCTTCTATAATTTACAGAATGTATATCAACCAGTGGATCCAAGAAAAAAGGTAAACAGATATATTTATATATATATATTGCATCACACTGATCTAAAATAAATATTATATGATATTGAAATGTATATTTGCAGATCCCAAAAATTCTGGCTGGCATGAAACAGGCTGGCAGCCAAACACATTCCCTTTTACCGAAACACCAGGACCAAGGGGTGCCGCAGCAGAGTTGAATTCAACCCTGCCAGCTGATTTCCTGCAGCTGTTCATCACGGACGAACTTCTCCAGCACATTGCTGACCAAACAAACTTATATGCACGTCAGTCTATGCAGAAGCAGACTGAAAGTCTACCACACTGTAGGAGTCGTGCTTGGAAGCCAGTGTCTGTGTCCGAACTGAAAACTTTTTTTGCACTTCAATTTCTTACTGGGTATATAAAAAAGCCCAGTATAGAAATGTATTGGACTCAGGATGAAATTGAAACAACACCATTTTTCAGTCGCGCGATGCCTCGAAACTGCTTCCAGCTCATCTGGAGTTTCCTACATTTTAACAATAACGAGAGACACAGTTCAGACGACAAACTATTTAAAATCCGTCCTGTGTTCAACCATATTGTAAAAAAATTCAAAGAACTGTTCCAACCCGGGAGGAATGTGTGTATTGATGAGGGAATGATGAATTTTCAGGGACGTCTATCGTTCAAAGTTTACAACCCCCAAAAACCAATCAAATATGGAATCAAGTCATACATCCTGTGTGACTCCCAAACAGGATATTGTTTTAATATGCAACCTTATGTAGGTACCAGTTGTTCTCTGCCTGATACCGCGTTCAATTTGCTAGATCGTCTGCCAGGAAATGGGTACACGCTCTTTATGGACAATTTTTATAATTCAATTGGCTTGTGTGAACGTCTCCTGGCAGCACGTACAAATGTTTGTGGAACACTGAGAAAAAACAGGGGTGAACCCAGTGAGATCACTTCTCTTACAAACACTGGCCTTGGGGTGGGGGGGAAACTGGTGGGACACAACACAAATGTTTTGATTGTGGCATGGCAGGACAAGCGTTTGTTGAGGATGGTGACTACTTTTCACAATGATGAAATGCGGACAGTGTGTGTGCGGACAGTGTGGCGGAAGGCACTAAAAAAAAAAAGAGTGCCTTTCCCGAAACCTGTGTGTGTTTTGGACTACAATTCCACGATGAATGGCGTGGATAAGATGGATCAAAACATCTCTTACCACCCATTCACGCGGAAGACGTTGAAATGGCACAAAAAAATTGTTGCGTATCTGTTTCAAATATGTTTGTTCAATGCCTTTATCCTGCACAAAGCAAAACATCCTGGCAAATGTCAACATTTTTTGGAGTTTATCCAGCAGGTGGTGAGAGGGTGGCTCTTACCACAAGACCAGGAGGAGGACGTTGCGACAAGCATACAAACTGAAGGACATGAGGAAGCCAGACAGAACACCAGGTCACCGTATAACGATCCTGAAAGTCGACTTGATGGCAACATGGCCAAACACACACTGCAATACATACCTGCTACCCCCCGGGAAAAAAAGCCAGCAAGAAAGTGTAGGGTCTGCACGCGAAGGGGCATTCGCAGCGAAACAAATCTGTGGTGCAAATCCTGCTGCGTCCCCTTGCACCCAGGGGAATGTTACACGATATACCACACCAAAAAAAAAATTGTGTAGTTGAAACATCCACACAATTGTAAATAGAAACACATACACACACCACACATGCACAGTTGCACACGTTTGTTTTATTACACTGTTGAATGTTGAATGTAAATAAACTGTTATTTTGCTATCAAAAAACACTTTTTCGTTCTTGGTGGTAGTGTTTTATAGAAGTAAAGCACTATTTAGGTGTTTGTGGCATCATTCATGGACAAAAAGAAGTGTAAAATTCACTAGAGTGCATGAAATAATATCGTTTCACTAAAAGCTTGATTTCTCCGTATTTTGGTCCAAAACAAGCGCATTTGAGTCAAACTAACCATTTTCTATTGTTGATTACTAAAGAACGGAATAAGGTAGAAACAAACTTTTTTTTCTGATGAAAGAGGAAAGTTCAATCTTTCATTTGGTAGTATGTGTGTTTCCATAGTCCAAACAGAACATTTTCTGTGGACCTTGAAAGATCAGTCAAAATGCTTAAATCGGCTGGCACTGACAGCATCCCCCAAACGTCTGGCAGTCAAAGAGTTAATGATGTCCGTTCCAATACTTTTGAAAAGTAGGCGGCTTCAAACAAAAAGTGCTCTGTCCTCATCCATTATCCAAACCGCTTATCCTCATTGTATATATTTTGAATATGAACATTATCGTTCCCCTTTCAATTATTCAATGGTAAATCATTTTGATTGCTCATGACTTTGTTTGCCATGTCCAATTTCATGCAAAGCGCAGTGCTGTTGTCAACTGGAGAAATGCTATCTAGTTAATTATTTATTAATGAATTGCATGAAGTCACAATAACATCATTCGATCATATATATATATATATCAAAAATTATTTTTAATTTAGTTTTGACTACACAATTATTTTATTTTTATTTTAAACAACAATGCATTGAAATACTAAACCTACACCTGTTATTTCATATAAAATGTAATGTTTCAGATTGAACAACAAACTGAGGTTTGAAAATCCAAATTGCTCAAGAGGTTCACAAACTCCCCAGCAACCCAACAATAGAAGGTTCCTGAGCTGAGAAAAGCCACTGTAAGGAGATGGCAACTCTAATGCAAGGTGTCAGTGTGCCGCTGAGCCATCACCTGAGCCACACTGAACCTCCTTTGGTCTCTAAGTAACAGCACTAACCTCTTCACGGACTCTACAAGCCCCCAATTAGCAGCAGCTTCCCTTTTGTATATGTCAATGAGCACTTCCACTCAGCCACACCAAGGCACACTCAATAAAATACATATTGCGCTTGTTCATTATCCACATGGTGATTCCTCTCTTGAAATGGCCCGATTTGTTACGTCACTAGTAATATAAAGGATGGATTTATGGGCTTTAATCAATCAGTGGCCACCCTCACTGCGACGCAAGCTCTCTAATTGCCAAGTGGTGCTGATGAGTGGTTACTGGGTTTCATTTGACTTTGGCTTTGTTGCCTTTGCTTTTTTTTTTGACGTTGCCAAAAAATCTCTGCAAGAAAATAACATTCAGTCAGGGCTCAGTAAAATTGATGCAACACTTTGAAATGACGAAGCAGAAGGAAATGCTTCTTTGTGTGTTTTAAACAGGACATCTTTTTGAACATTTCTGATTTCCGCAAAGCAAAGCCCCTTACACGGTGAAAACAAACAGCATATATATATTGCTTTCAGTGCTTTGTAGTGAGCACTTCCTAAGTGCTATGAAATCAACATATTTTAGGTGTTAACTTATGGAGGGCCACAAATTAAAAATAAATAAAAGTGAAAAAAAGTATATCAAAATATAATTTAAAAATTAAATAAATAAATAATAATTCTAATTAATTCCAAACTAAAATGATCGGTCTCAATAAAAATAACCCTAAATACTTATTTGATACAGTAGCAATGTTAACGCAACAGTTGCCGACGTCGCAGAGCTCCCCGCATTCAGCTCTCGATTTGATGCAACTTTGTACACAAAAGATTCACTCTATTAGAGATGAGATTATGGGCTCTGTGCCTGAATCTCAGTTAAATCGCACAATTTCTGATGTTCATAATGACAGCCCGGCTAATAACTGTCCGGCGACGCTCTCTTATTTCAATCAAATATCGTTTGAAAACCTTACACATCTGGTTAGTGCGGCGAAACAAACAACTTGCTTGCTTGACCCGCTCCCGGGCAAACTGATTAAAACATTGTTTACTATTTTAGGACCTTCTGTCTTAAATATTATACATATTCCAGTAGCTTTTAAAACTGCTTTTATTCAACCTCTACTTAAACGACCTAACCTCGACCCAGAAAGTCTCTGTAATTATAGGCCGGTATCAAATTTATCGTTAATACTTGAAAAAGTTGTTGCGTAACAGCTGAATGATTACATGGCCGCTAACGATCAATATGAACCTTTTCAGTCAGGATTCAGGGCCGTTCACTCTACTGAGACAGCCCTTGCTAAAGTGACAAATGACCTTCTCCTAGCAATGGACTCCCAATACCTCGTCAATATTATTATTACTCGATTTAATTGCCGCCTTCGATACCGCCGATTATAACATACTATTAGAACATTTCCAAACATGTATTGGTATTTCAGGCTTAACACTCTCGTGGTTTCGTTCTTACCTCTCAGAGAGAACGCATCGTGTAACCCATGGCAATGCGACCTCTGAGTTATGTAACGTTACGTGTGGAGTCCCACAAGGGTCGGAACTTGGCCCTCTCTTGTTTAACATTTATATGCTTCCGCTTGGTGATATTATACGTAAATATAACATAAACTTTCACTGTTATGCTGACGAGACGCAATTATATTTGCCTCTACAAATAACAAATCCGCACAACTGCAGTATTCTGGAGGCGTGCCTCGCCGACATTAAACAATTGATGTCGTTACATTTTTTGCTCCTTAACCCAGATAAAACCGAGATGTTGATTGTCGGTCCCGCCCGTTATCGGCATCTGTTTACGAATACCTCTTTAAACCTTGATAAATGTTTTATTAGCCAAAGTGACTCAATAAAAAAATTTCGCCGTTATATTCGACCCAACTCTCTCTTTTCAAATGCACATTTAAAATATTACTAGAACTGTTTTTTTCACCTTGGTAATATTGCTAAAATTCGTCCTATTTTGTCTGATGGTGATACAGAAATGATAATTCATGCTTTGGTTACGTCTCGCCTCGACTACTGTAACGTATTACTCTCTGGTCTTCCCATAACCAGTCTTAAAAGTCTGCAGTTAGGACAAAATGTTGCAGCTAGACTTTTGACGCAGACAAGAAAGTTCGATTATATTACCCGATACTAGCCAACTTGCATTGGCTTCCAGTTTACTTGAGATGGTCTTTTGGTGATTCCAAGAGCTAAAAAGAAGTCTTCGGGTTCGAGAGCGTTTTCAATTTGGGCTCCAGTGCTTTGGAATGCCCTACCCTCGGAGGTCAGAGACGCTACCCCTGTAGAAACACATACACAGACTCATTTCTATACTCTTGCATTTGGCTGAATGATGTGTAGCTGGTGACTGCCGCTGCTTTCTTTCCCTCCCTTGTCCACGGCTTGGAGAGGGTGTTAGGTGTTAATGAGCGATTTGGATGCTGCATTACGGGTTCTGTGCTGGTCAACCGGGATGCAATCCGGGGAGGATCATCACCTTAAAGTTGCCGCTATGGAGTGTTGGAATTGCACTCTTTGGCTTCCGCGTGTTCATTTTGTTCCGGGTAGAGAGAATGTTGGTTATCCGAATGCAGACTGCAGATTGGTGAACAGGTCCTTCAAAGGATTTACTTTACAGAATATTCCGGACACTCATGAATGACAGACAAATGGCTGCTTCTCATCACAAGTGTGTAGATTGCTGACAATTGCAATATTCTTATACTAGCAAGAAGGGCGGTACCGCCAAACCCCCCTCCCCTTTCTCCCCACCCCTGCCCCCAGCCAAGACAGACTTTTACAGCATTCAATACACATTGACAGAGGCCTTTTGATGTGGAAATTTGGTAGGTCTCAGACCTGACGTCACCTAGCATAAGATAAGACTTACAAATAAATAATTTTAACACATTTGCTTCACCCCAGACAGATGGCTCATTGTTGTGAAAATAGAGGAGGCCCTTCAGACATTCCGTCACCTGGAGACATTATTCAAACACTCACCAAGCTTTACTGAGGAAATTAAAACAGTTATGACTAAATCTAAACAGTTATAATTAAATCTGGGCAGAAGACTCTAAACAGGAGATAGCTGTTCCGACCAACCGGGCTGGATTTGGATGAAGACCCACTTCCCTGACGTCTTCTTGCTTTGCTTCAGTTTCTTCAATGGACTTTTGCACTATTCTAGTTAATAATTTTAGTATCCCAAACTATGTAAATGTTTGCCCATTGGGCATCCATTGCAGCCTGATCATCCTGGAAGGGGGGATTACCACATTTGCAGTCCCTTCTCAAGGTTTACATTTTTTGTTTTTCCTTGCCCTCTTGTGGTTCGATTAGGGGATGCCGTTGACTAAGAGCTATATAAATAAACTTGACCTGACTTGAAATAAAAACAACAAAAATATAAGAAAAATAAATACAACCATATTAACCAGCTTGCATAATTATCTGTACAAATGGAGTAAAGCTCCCTCCACTTTCCTCGAGTGACATTTACCCATTTTTCTTAGCAACAGGAGGGCAATCATAAAATAGACGAAACATCACTTTAATCGTTCAAATTGGTGAAATTATTGATGCAAATGTTCTACTACAAAAGTATGCAAAAGACCCGGTGATTCACATACGCATTGCACAGCGCACACACCACTATTATGTTGTTGTTTTTTTTGAAAGGGCATGAGCATTAAAACCTAGTGACAAGCGCATCCTTGAATGTGTAGCTATAGATTTGTTTTGTATATGCCTTAGAACGCTAATCTGCTACATTCTGAGTTACCCGTGGAGACACTGTGGGGAGGCCAAAATCTCCTCTGTAGAAAATCAACAAGTGAATGAAGGGTCATACACGTCATCGAGCTGGCTTTTTGTTTATGACAGCTATCATATTGTTCCCCTGTCTTCTCACCCCGGGAATAACCTTTCCATAATGGAAATGCGGAGGCTGGGCTGTGATTTCTGAGCATGTTTCCGCCAGAAGAAGACGATGATGAGAATAGCTGGAAGAAAATGGTGAACTATACACGTATTGCTCATTGATGTCTTAGCATCTGCCGTTGCTGGATGTCGCTCAAATAGATATAAATTATTGATATGCTTTTACACTGTTTTTATTCCTCTTGGATCAAAAACTAGTGTTGTTCCGATACCGATACTGGTATCGGCAGAGGCCTTGATACTGCATTAAAACAGTGGTATCAGTATCGGTGAATACTAACAAGTAACATGCCGATACCATTCTGACACTAATATAGGACTTTGGATGCAGAATCTTGTGTCTTGCTCGTGCACGACATTCACTGATGTGTGACGTGTTCACTGCAATGCCGAGCTAGGATATCCTATTGGCCCTTGAATGCTCTGAACCAATGGCAGGACCGATTTTTCATGTTGAGAAAAAAAAAAAAGACTATCGGTATCGGGGGCTGCTAGCTTATGCTGCGCTTCCTTCTATGAGACACCCTTTGAAGATTCAATTAAGAGCCGAGTACAGACATCAATTCTTCAATTTTTTAAAATATTTTACCCTGATTAGGTATGTGGGTGAGTACTACAAACCAAACTCCCCTGGTCTCTAATGTATATAACGTGTGTGAAATGTTCTATCCATTACAGACGTGATTGTACAACCATTTGATTTCTGTAACAGCCGCAAAGTAAAAGCTAGCTGAAGATGAATAGCTTTTTAGCGCAGGATGACGCACGGTGCGGACAGGGCATTCATTATCCAGCAGCCTGGTAATTTACCACCCGTATGTTGCCGCCACACTTTTGAAATAATTTGGCACAAAAGCAACCCCATTAACATGTCATCCGTCTTCATTTTCCATACGGCATGGTCACGGGATGTGACATTCCAATGCAACATTTAAGCAGCCTGCACTGATAACATGCGTGCCTGCTGTAGTAAATGAGTTAAATGGGCAATTGAAATCTAACTGCTCGGATTTACTGACTGAGAGTACTGTCTGTTTCATAATAGCCTTTCCCTTTCGCCGAGCTGTGTTGTTGAGGCTGATAGTGTTGTATATATCCCTAGAAAAGCCACCCCAAAAACCTATGAAAACTCTATTGTAGACAGTTGCACTGTTATGTTGTTTATTCAGGATGGCTTCGTTTGCATGTTAATCTCTTTGTTGTCTTAATAAACAAGTTGTCAAGTGAACCCGAGGATCTTTATTCTCCAATTCAACATGGTGTCAGAAGTGGGATGTCTCTCAGCGTGGCTGAGATTTCTAGACGACCCGCTGTCGGAGCCGAACGCGACGGAGCGCAAAGCAAAAGCTAATGTGAGCATCGAACATGGCGGACGGTTTCAGGCGCCCAGATCCTCCTGTTTTCAATGGAAATGTGGCAGAAAACTGACGCAGGTTTGAACGTGAATATGAGATATTCATTGCCGCCGCTCAATTCCTCAATCTGGCGGAACCCGGGGCTATTGAACGGGAGCGCTTATTCACATATGCAGCTGCCAGTTACGGCGGACAACGGTGACGTCATAACGCCAGCGAGGTCGAGAGAGGACTCCGAATGCCTTTAATTTAAGTTTAAAGAAATATGGAACCCAGAAACCAACATAATGACGGAGAGGCATGTTTTCAACACCAGATATCAAAAAGAAGGTGAGACAATTGAAGCCTATGTGAGTTTGTTACGAAACCTGGCAAAAACTTTGGCGCATTGCAAGATGAACTCATTAGACTCGTTTGTGGAATCAGCAATAACGATGGTGTCAGACATTCCCTGCTAAGAGACAGACCTAACACTGGCTAAAGCTGTCCGTATTTGCCACATAAGTGAACTTACTGAACAGCACAGTAAAGTTCTTTCTGGGCCAAAATCCATGGCAACTGCAAGTGTGTAAACAGTACAGACAATGCACAACAGCAAATTCAAAGGAAAACAAAGATATTCTACCAAATCACAAAGTCCATCTGTGATTTCAAGCTGCAATATTTGTGGCGGCACCCATCCAGCTAAACCAGAAGAGTGCCCAGCATTTGGACAACAATGTCACAACTGCAAAAAACAAAACCATTTCAAGAGTCAGTGTAGATCGACCAGACTCAGTAGACCAAGAAGACAGATGAATCCGGTGTCAACTGAAGCGGACTCTGACAGTGAGGACAGTCTTGCGGTTGAAGGCACTGCAAGACGAAAGTGACATAAACTTTGTGCAAACTGAAAATAACAGTAACGAGAAGGAAGGTCTTTGCACTGTGACTGCAAACGAAAAACACCTATAACTACACAAGCAAAAAAGGCAAGTTCAATTGATTGCTTTTGGAGGAGCTCCATGTTCTGCAATTTTAAGTAGTGAATGAAAATGTGCAGTCCATCCTTGGTCTACAGGATAGTTTAAGAATGAAGCTGGTAAACTTCAGCAAAGAAGTATACATCATAAACTCCGTCCAAGAAAAAACACTGCTACGCAGAATGTTTGAAGAATATGCAAATCTATTCAGAGATGAATTGGGCAAACTACCAGTGAAATACACTATGAAGGTGAACTCTGACATCACACCAGTCGTTAACTCCCCACGACGCATTCCCGTGGCAATGAAGCATAAAGTGAAAAAAGAGCTCCAGAGAATGCAAGCTCTGGGAGTGTTTGAACCAGTGGAAGAGCCTACTGAATGGGTAACCAACATGGTCGCTAGACACAAAAAAAGAAACAGATGAAGTTCGCATATGCATAGATCCCAAAGATTTAAACAATGCATTGATGCGTCCTCACCATCCCATGCGCACAGTAGAAGAGGTCGCAGCTCAAATGGCAGTTGCAACTGTCTTTTCTGTCCTTGACGCCAAAAGCTGCTTTTGGCGGATCAAACCGGATGATGCGTCATCTCTCCTCACAACGTTCACATCTCCATTCGGCAGGTTCAAGTTTCGGAGGCTGCCCTTTGGCATCAACACTGCCTATGAGGTATTCCAAAGGGCCCTGGAGCAACTATTTGCTGGTTATCCATGTGCGATAATCGTGAGATGACATCATCGTTGGAGGAAAAGGAGTCGATATTGGAGTGTGCCAGAATATCAAGTTTAGGCTTAACCCGAAGAAATGCAAATTCAGGCTGAATGAGGTAAGATATGTTGGACACGTGTTCACAGACAAAGGACTCAAAGCAGACCCAAGCAAAATCACAGCAATCAGTGAGATGCTACCTCCAGAAGAAAAATCAGCGTTACAACGCTTCCTTGGAATGATAAATTATTTGGCAAAATTCATCCCAAACCTGAGCGAGCTCTCAGCACCGCTACGCCAGTTATTGCACAAGAATGCTGCATGGAGCTGGACTTGGCACCAACAGGAAGCTTTTGATCAACTCAAAGCATGCGTAACAAGTCCACCTGTGCTTCGCTATTCTGATGTGACGAAACCAGTGACTCTCACATGCGATGCATCTCAATATGGCCTAGGAGCTGCCTGCCTTCAAGATGGACATCCCGATGCTTATGCATCACGCATACTGACCCAAACAGAGATGTAATATGCCCAAATAGTTAAGGAGCTTCTCGCAGTGGCTTTTGCCTGTTACAAATTGTATGACAACTGTATGGAAAACGAGTGGTGATTGAAACAGACTACCTGCCTTTAGTCACAATCCATAACAAATCATTCCACGCAATTCCAGCACGCTTGCAACACATGATGTTTAGACTGCAAACGTTCAATTGGACCATTACATACAAAAAGGGAAAACACCTTTTCTTGGCCGATACTCTCTCACGTTCACCAAAGCCTGGCGTGAGTCCAGAGAAAGAGGAGTAAAACGAGTTTGAAGTCATGGCGGTTCAGCTGATCTCCCAAAAGCGGCTTGAGGAACTCCGTGAACACACCGCTGCAGACACAACTCTCCAGTCACTCATCGTCTTCATTCAAGAAGGTTGGCCAAGGCGCGTCTTCAGCGTTCCAGAGGGAATACAGCCACACTTTGGTTACCATGACGAACCATTGATGATAACATTGGAATGAAAGAGAATAGAGCCGTTATTCCCACATCACATACCTGAAAGCATTACACAGAGGACACTCTGGTATTGAATCAACAAAAAGAAGAGCAAGGGAATGTGTGTTCTGGCCTTCATTGAACGAGGACATTGAGGATGCCATTAAAGTATGCAGCATCTGCAACAGCCTACTAAAACCACACCAACAAAAAAAAAACACAGAAACTACACACAGTGCCAGACCTCTCCTGGCCAGTCGTTGCCACAGACATATTTGAATGGAACAGCCAAGCCAACACTACCTGGTTTTTGTAGACTCATACTCAGGATGGTTCGAAATCGATAAACTCAGCAGTTTATCATCCCTGAATATAATTAACAAACTGAAGCGTCACTTTGCGGTTCACGGCACACCACAGAAGCTGTACTCAGACAAGTCAGATCTTTGCTGATTTTGCAAGATCTTGGGTTTTTCGGCATACAAAAAGCAGCCCAGAATACCAATGAACTGAGTGAAAGAGCGGTGAGAAGTGCGAAAAGACTGCTGGGGACTACAAAAAGATGGCACAGACTTTTACCTCAACCTGTTGCACCTACGAAACATGCCCCGAGGTGACATATCAGGGTCACCTGCACAGAGGCTGTTGTCTAGGCGCACTCGGACAAACCTGCCTGTCTTCAAAGAGCTACTCAAACCCACTGCAAAGCCACCTTCTGTAATCAAAGCTAACTGTCAAAGAAACGTGGATCCCAGAAACGGTGCTATGACAAGACCAGCCAGGCTCTTACCTCCCTCAAACCAAATCAAGTGGTGAGGCTACAAACACCAAGGGGACATGATAAAATTGTTGTTGTGAAGAAAAAGTGCGACGAGCCACACTCATCCGAGGTGGAGACCGATGGAGTGGAATACAGGCGCGAGCGTCGTCACATCCTACCTGTGATGGAGCCACAACCGAAAACACTCATACAGGCACCTGATCCTGGCATGTCACAACACCTCGATGAACAAGTGACTGGGATGAGAGAAATGACTGCCTGTGCCATACCTTCGTAGAAAGTTTTTTATTCAGTTGTGATTAATACTAAAAAGAAAGGATGTAGACGGTTGCACTGTTATCTTGTTTATTCAGGATGGCTTCGTTTGTTAATCTCGCAAAACTGGGAATGAGAGTTCAGACACATCCGGATTCAGTAACGGACAGTACGCTTCGTTTGTAGGCTCCCAATTGTTGTCTTGATAAACAAGTTGTCAAGTGAACCCGAGGATCTTTATTCTCCAATTCAACATCTATAAAAGCTATACAAGGTTAAATGACCCGAATCCTAATCGCACTTCCAATAATGAAGCATCCGTCATTTGTTACCTTGAGCTTTGGACAATTCCAAGCTTATATCACAAATCAAAATGGCGGTCTAGCTTGGTGAAAGGAAGCTCTCTACTCATTGAAAAGGATTGTTGGAATTTGATTTGTGAAGATTATTTTGTTTTCAAAATGTGATAAAATGTCATTTGACTACTACAACAATCTGCCTGGTTTGTATGCTAGTCACAGTTGAAAGCAATACAATTTGCCGTTTGTTTCACCGTGCAAGGTTCATTGCATTGCGGGAATATCAGAAATGGATGTTTGAAATTGTCCATAGCCACAAAGCAGAACAAAAACAGACGTGTGGGGCTTCTTTGTAACTTCCATATTTTATTATCTCATGAGATCAGTTGCATACGCGAGCAAATTGTGATCAGGAACCTTGATGGTTTCTAATTCTGGGTAAAAGTGTTTTTTTTGTGGGGGCCGAATCAATGATTATATGGTGGTTTAAGTAAATAAATTGGTGACAATAAAAGCTTAGATGATTGGTCGGTAGATTTGTTGGTAAGCTTTGACTTGTTCATTTTATGCAAATGAGGTGAAGGCTCCTAGCAATTTGGTTGGCAGCAGTGGGGTGGTATCTTAGTGCACGTGATCTTCTTTCCTGGGACACCATCTTTACTACCCTTTAATTCAACTTTTCTTGTACTCTCACCCTCGTCACATTATATTACCAAATTATTCACCAAGTTTACTCATGAATGTTATAAGAAATCATTTCACTAAGTAATTTACTTTTTGAAGGAATATTGAGTCTACAAGTTTGCTAGTGCTAGCCAACAAATGTAGCTAGCAAGTACAAACAATTATGAACAAGATCAATAAAAAATACAACACTTCTGCTGCTGGTTCACATTAACACACAAACTTTGAAATCACTTAAATAACGCTTCTTCTGTACAAATACAATTGAAGAAACAAATTGTTTTAGAGTCAATTTTACATGATTGGGTTAACCAACATTTTTGAAGAAGTAGCGTTCTGGTTGGCTAAAAATGTGATCACCAAGAGAAGTAGGAGAAAGAAGTTGCCAACAAGAAACCATAAACCATGCTGTGATGGAGTTGCTGTTTTTAGCACCATGTTTGATTGGTGTTTCTGACATACAGTTATTGCCATGGTTGTAGAACTAGCTTGTTAGGTTTCTAATTCCTGTATTGATTTATACCATAAATAAGAGCTTTATCAGAATAGATAGAGCTTATCTGTGTGTTGCCAGAATTCAATGCCAAATACCATCTTCAGAATAGGGGTGGGTGATAGGGCCTAAAAATTATATCACGATATTTCAAAGAAATTTGCGGTGATAATATTTTTGACGATATTGGTAATAATTATTGAACAATAGATTTGTGATTGGTGCTTCAGAATAATAGCACTTTTATTGCTACACAATATTTAAGCCACCTTTTTTTTCCACAATTAAAATGTAAACCAAGTGCAAATATAGCAACCGTAATGGAATGAAATGGAAATAAAAACAGGCCAGGTAGTGTTTACCCTGCGAGGTCTAATTGTAACATAACTGCTTAAAGCACATAAAGCGCACTTACTTAGCAAATACAAAGAAAACACAAACCTTCAGAAGTCAGTGATAAATTGCATGAGTCAAGAAAGTCCATTATTTTCTCCTGTGTGGCTGATCCTCGTGTTGTAGAGGAGAAAAAAAATTCACCACCAGCAGCCAGTTTGTGGCGTCATGCTTTATACATCGCAGGCAAGTGTAGTGTTGTTGAAAAATGTTTTTCCCCTGCGATTGTTTAGGCAGAGGTTATTTTTGCCGTAACCGGCAACCCTCGCGCGAGTGTTATTTTTGCTGTGAATGTCTATGATTGGTCAACCAGAGGTGTGAGAAAATGCCGTGATTGTTTGTAGACATTACTAGCGGGCAGAGGTGGGTAGAGTATCCAAAAATTGTACTCAAGTAAGAGTAGCATTACTTCAAAATAATATTACTCAAGTAAAAGTAAAAAGTAGTCATAAAAAAATTCACTCAAGTACAAGTAAAAAAGTATTCACTGAAAAGAATACTCAAATACTGTAACTGCTTGAACATGAAGTCAGATTTTTTTTTTTTTTTTAAACAATGTCATCAGATAGGCAAAAACAAAATTATGTGCAAATGCTGGCATCTTCAAATCATAAAAAAAAAATATATATATATACTTTTTTAAGCTTTTAAGCTTTTCTAACTTCTACCATGGTGGTAAAGCAGTCATGCACAATGAGCAGTGTCCTCTTTTATTTATTTATTTTCAGGGCTTAACGACCCACTTACAAGTCAATTGTTTGATTGACGCTAATATGCAAAGAAGACGCTCCCTCCAAAAGCGAACGGTGGCGCATGCGGTAATTAAGGGAAGGGTGGGTCAACGGGTCTCCATAAAGACTCGGTTCCCATCAACACATTGAAGAGTTGTTCAGAAGACTCGATTCGTTCGTGAACGTTACATTACTAGTGTCTGCGGAAATGCTCCCACACAGTCAGTCAAGTGGCTCACTTATGTGAAAATATGGTAAATTTAATGTATGAATGGGGCGGCGGGTAACGACTCTAGTGTAGCCCAATATAGCGGAGTAAGAGTAGTGTTATTTCGTCACACGTCTACTCAAGTAAAAGTAAAGAGTATTGTGTGGTAACACTAGTCTTAAAAGTATTTTTTTCCCTAATAGTTACTGTTGAGGGTCACAACTTTAACGGCAACAGTTTTCCTACACAATTTGCAAACGATTGTATTTTTTGCATCATTGCTGACCTCTTGCAACCAAACGACGAAGGTAGCTCACTCCCACTGGCTACAGCTCACAGCCTCAAATGCTACGACATTGTTTTTAATGCAGCAGTGAACGACGTATGTTCGTCCAAAATGGACACAAAGATGATGTTATGCATTACGTCATCACCTAATTTCCGTGATATTTTACATTTTTATCACCAAAAAATATACACCGGTAATATCGTAGAAGGTATGATATGGAACACCCCTACTTCAGAGGTTCAACACTAAATGCTATATCCAAAAGAAACCTGATCATATTGTCTGGATATTATCAGACCTAGGACGCATGAGGTAGCTCGTGTCATATGTGCATGTTCTCATTGTGTCACGGTGTGGTCACGGAGCGGCGTGGTGTCTGTCGGCGTGTGAAGTGGAGGACCCAAAATGCAGGGAGGCAGGAGAACCACAGCAGGAGTGCGAAACTGGCGTGCTTTATTTTACAGAAAACACTAACCAGGGTACTGGTTAATGCTAACTAAACAACAAACTGAAAAGATACAAAATCAAAATGACAGACAGAACTCCGGGGGTGACCGTGACAAGCGACAATGATCCCACGCCGACTGATCACCACCCGGGAATTAAATACACTCACACTAATTGGGTAACTAGCCACACCTGGGGCCAGGCATAAGTGGCTGAGGGCCCGGATTGGTCAACCCGGAAGGGCTGGAAGCCACTCAGGACCAATCGGGACCCTCAATCAAAACCAGATCTTCCCAGACATGACACATTGGAGCCCTGCCAATACTTGTGGGAAATATACTGGTACAGTTTTCCAGGTATTTTCTTGATGTATTGTGCTATTCTGGGCTCTGTTGAGAGGCCTGATTGATTGTCACGATCTTTGTCACCTTGTTGACTCTCGTGTGCATTTGACAGACGCCGGCAGACGTCTTGAAAGCGACTGTTCGGCTTGCACGAGATGCATGTGAGCCTTCTCTCGCTGACCTTCCTGTCAAACCAGGAGCCATTTAGCGTGTTTGTTTGGTTAGCAGTCACTCTCTTCTTCTGCATGTCATCTCAGTCAGCTCCTCTGTGTTGTTTAAATTGCTTTTTTCTCGACACTGTCATTTAAACCAAAGAGGCAAAACTAAAAAAATTATTGCTTTAAAAAAAACGTGCTACTTTAAATCTCAGATCCCTGTAGATGGCGGCATTGTATTACTTTGGATTTGAGACAGCCCAGCTAAATAAAGATTAGGGGTTAATCGCGGCTTGTCACGTCGATTATGAGGGAGAGAAATGACAACACTTTGGAAGTTTAGGCATGCTGCCCTTTGATGTCTGCTTACAGTTCCATCCATCCAGCCATCCATATACTACCGCTTATCCGGGGTTAGGGTTAGCAGCTTTAGGAGGGAAGCCCAGACATCCAACGAGATCCCAAGGCATTCCCAGGCCAGCCGAGAGACATAGTCTCTACAGCGTATCCTGGATCGTCCCCGGGGCCTCCCGCCGGTGGGACATTCCCGGAACACCTTTCCAGGGAGGCATCCAGGAGGCATCCGAACCAGATGCCCAAGCCACCTCGGCTGAATCCTCCCAACGTGGAGGAGTTTCTCCGAGATGACCGAGCTTCTCACCCTATCTCTAAGGGAGAGCCCGGACACCCTGCGGAGGAAACTCATTTCGGCCACTTGTATCCGGGATCTTGTTCTTTCGGTCAGGACCCACAGCTCGTGACCATATGTGAGGGTATGAACATAGATTGACCAGTAAATCGAGAGCTTTGACTTTTGACTCAGCTCCTTCTTGACTACAACAGACCGATACAGAGTCCGCTTCACTGCAGACATTGTACCGATTCGCCTGTCGATCTCCCGCTCCATCCTACCCTCACTCGTGCACAAGATCCCAAGATACTTGAACTCCTCCACTTGCGGCAGGATTTCATCCCCGACCCGGAGAGGGCACTCCACACTTTTCCAACTGAGGACCATGGTCTCAGATTTGTAGATGCTGATTTTCATCCCAACCGCTTCACACTCGGCTGTGAATCACTCCTGTGTGAGCTGGAGATCACGGCTTGATGAAGCCAACAGCACCACGTCATCTGCAAAAAGCAGAGATGCAATGTTGAGGCCACCAAACCGGAGCCCCTCAACGCCTCGGCTGCGCCTAGGAATTCTGTCCATAAAAATTATGAACAGAATCTGTGATAAAAGGCAGCCTTGGCGGAGTCTAACATTCACTGGAAACAAATCCGACTTACTGCCGACAATGCGGACCAAACTCTGACACCGGTCGTACAGGGACCGAACAGCCGGTATCAGGGGGTTGCCTTCTCCAAATCCACAAAACACATGTAGACTGGTTGGGCGAACTCCCATGCACCCTCGAGGACCCTGCTGAGGGTGTAGAGCTGGTCCACTGTTCCACGGCCAGGACGAAAACCATACTTGCACGCTTCGTTCTCCTCCATGGACTCAAGAAAGTCAGTTTCTGCTTTCGCCACGTCAAGGATTGCACCGCTCACGTGACAATTTTAAAGTGATTGTTAGGAGCTGCTTCGATTGGCTGCGGAGCAAGTTGGTTGTGTTCACGCCCACAACTGCGCGATTTACCCCTTTCTAACTGTGCCAAACTGCGTGTATCTGAAAAACTACCAAAACTTGTCTCGTCCGCCCATGCACAAATTTAGATATAGAGCCTAAATTTCAAGCAAGTGAAGTCAAGTCTTTGCTTGGTTTAAGCAAGTCCTGACATACAATATTGCTGTCAGTTATATTGAGAGTAAAAATATTTTTTCACTGATTGTAACACAGAAAGTACAATTTACACCAATAAAAATTAAATGAACAACAAAATTACTTTTTTTTTTTTTTAAGGAGGCATGCAAATAGTGCTGCAGTACTTGAGCTGGGAATGAAGGTGTCTTGCTCAAGGGCATCCCAAAAGTAGTCAGATAGCATCGCTCTGGCAACACGCTGCAGTTTCTACATTTGTCAGCAGCATGACAAATCACACAACCGTGACGTCTTTACAGATGAGCTCCTTTGATGTCCTCTTTCAGCAAAATCACGTCCACTTCTGGAATGATATTAACTTAATGCAAACATTTCTTCTTGCCTCTGGAAGCACTTTCAAAAGTTAATCAGAGGCACATCTGATTACAGTGAACTTTTCGACTTGATGAATCTACCCAAAAAGCATTAATTGCAGAAGGGGTCACCGACCTTTTTGAAACTGAGAGCAGTTTCTTTGGGACTGATCAAAGTTTGATCCACACTTATTAAATCAACATTTGTTTAAATTATCTTTAATTCAATGTCATTATTAATAACGAATGATATCTATGTCGAAAAATAATCAATGATGATTTAACATGGTAGAAAAAAAAAAAATCTCTGCAAGGCTTTCTAACTATTGTACTTAGTCAAACTACTTAGTCAAATAATCAATCAATCCTTTATGTTACTTAAAAAGCAACGAAAATTGCTTCACTAAAAAGCTGATAAAAAACAAACAAATTACTGGACCATGTCCACAGCGGCACCCTCCACCGACACCCAGAGAGGAAACACTGGAACGTGTAAAAAAAAATATAAATAAAATAAAAGCGAAGGCTAATTGATGAGGACATAGAGGGACTAAAAAAAAAATATATATATATATATACAATACTATTCTTATGCACATTAATATTTAAAATAGCAAAATATATAACAGAACCAAGTAAAAGTTACCAGTTGATAAAAAAGTAATGTCCGGTGGGGTGCCTGGCGGGGCTGCAGTGCCCCGTCCTGCTGCGTTGGGTCGGGGGCGCGGGCCGTGTTGGGGTGGGGGGCGCTCCTGCTCCTGGGTTTGCTCTCCGGCCGGTGGCCCTGGCGGGGCCCGGGGGTCGTTCTTTGGCGCTGCCGCGGCCTGGGGGGCCCTGAGGTGTTGCGCTTGCTCTGTTCCGGCGGGGGTCGTCGGCTCCCCTCTTTGGTGGAGATTTTCATGCATGCCAGATCCACCACACCAGCATCTACCGAAACTCAGACACAATCTGTTTCCTCCTCAGGTCATTGAATCGGTGGAGGCTGGTGTCTGTGGATCTCACTCGGCTTCGTCTGTCCTTCCTTCCTTTTCTCGGTCTCTCCTTCGGTCTCTTGAGGCCTCCCTGATTTTATGTTTTTTGGATTTGTTGGGGTCTGGATGTTTCTTGGGTTGGGGAGGAGTTCTGGTGGGTGGCCCGGTGGGTGGTGTCTGGTCGGTGCTGGATTTCACCTTCCTTGGTTTTCTTTGGTCCCCTCGGGTCTCCTGACGGCGGTGTTTGGTTTAGGTGAACGGTATGAGATTTTTTCTAATAGGTTTTTGGTGAGCTAACAAATACACGCACGCACGCACGCACGCACGCACATACACATACTCACCCACACACAAAAAAATAAAATAAAATAAAATAAATAAATAAAAATAAAGAGCAATGATGATGACATTTCCGAATGAACAATACTGAGCTCTTTATAGAAAAAGAAAAAAAAAAGAAAAAAAAAGAAACAAAATGAAAAGTGGATTTTGCTCTTGAGCCTACTTTTAAAAAAATCAAAAGCCTCTGTGGCCCTGAGCTCCTTCAGGAGGCTGTTCTACAAACAATAAGGACCATAGACTTGGCATCGACGTGTTTTTTTTTTCTTCTTCTTTAATGTGACTGCTGTCTAGTTATTACTGGAAGGCCTATCCTTAATCTCTGCTGGGTCCCCAGGCAGGGGTCGATATGGTAAAAGCAAATCCACTAGATCAGAGGAGCAAGACCACAAAGGGTTAATGCTTTAGAACCTTACAATCAATCCTGGTGTACTCTTTTTTTTCTTCTTCACCTTTTGTCTTTCCAAGCCTTGTCAGCAAACAAGCTTCCAGGCTATTTAATTTAATTTTGCTATATCTCTCAGGTTCTATAAAATTGTTTTCATTTGAAAGGCTTAGGTTGAAGCTGTACGTATTCACGCAGCATTTATTGCTTGATAATATGATAACTTGCCCTCAAAAAAGATTTAATGAAATGGTTTTAGTTTGTGATTTTAAGGCCTGCTCCCTTCAAAAGCTAGTTTGCAATCATGAACTGATATAATTTATGTACAACAGCTACACTGCTCAAACTAATGACAGTAGTATACATTTATTATGTTTTGTGTTTAATAAACCATAGTATATTCATAGTTTTCCTTGACATTTAGACACAAAATACGGCAAGATTTGAAAACTTCCCCCTGAGCCGGGTGGTCCAAGCACAGCAGGTTTGGTCAATTAATTTTCCCAGGGGGCTTTTAAAAAAAACTGGAACAGTTGTTGAGATCCACAACGGCATGCATAGGTGTTGACATTTATCATATTATTGATGTATCGCAATTCGGATGAGCACAGACCATAATGTAGCCCAGGTGGCAAATCCTGTGCCTGTTTCTTTAAATTCAACCTCTGCACGTGGTCATGTGACCCAGTGCAGCCATTGAGATGCACATATAAAAGGGAGGGAAATTGAATCAGGAAGTGAGGTGGGAGTTGTCAGAGAATCAGCTGCAGTTTTGTGCACTTCTGGTTTCCCTTGTTTTATGTCTTAGCCTGGCTTGGTATTTAATTCTACCTGAATGTTACCTTGTAGGAGCCTCCTTTGTGCCCAAACTGTGAACTAGCTGTGTTTTCGAGGGGATAAAGAGCGAATAAGTGAGTGCAGACTATTACAATTAGTTTGGAGTGCTTCATTCATTTGTATGTAGTAAGTTGGGCCACACTTTATGCCTGTTTCTGCCTACTTGAATGAATGTTAGCCAAAGTGTATTGTGATATTAAGTGTATCCATAACTGTACAGGTAATGCAAAGATTAGTTTTGTATTTATTGATTGAATAGGAGTACAATCACATGCTATTTATTCATGATGTAATTGTTTATTTGGTAGATTTACATATATGGTACAGACAATGCTATATGGATTGTGTGCACACTTGAACACTTAAATATTTGATTTATTGAACACTTCAAGATTTGAGCTAATGCTGTTGCTGTAAATGTGTTGGCATTTGCCTTACTGGAGCTTTTGACTTTTTTGATGGTGAGCTAAAGAACCAGGCCTTAGAGCCTAGGCCATTGGATTGTGAGAGTCCCGGAATCGCACCTCCCCTGCTGGGGAGCCCCTGCATCATAAAAAAAAGAAATTCATGGACTTTCTTTTCTGTCTATGCTGGTGTTGCCCGGTCTTTTATACTGAAGAGTGTTCGTCTAACTGACATAATTCGTTGAATACGATGCAGCAAGCAAAAACCTCCAAGGACTCTCAAAACTTTTCAAAAATAGATCTCTGAAGTTTTTCATCATTTGAGCTGGCAAGAAAGCACGGACTGAGCAAGTCACATGCTGTAAAGCTCTTCAAAAATGACATGTCATTGGATTGGGAACACCAGCAACGTAAGCAATCAACTCAACGCAGCTGTTCAGACTGAGTTGCTTAATACACCTGTCAAGAAAGATGCAGAGTTGGAAAGCTGGTGCAGCTAAGAAATTACAGATGTCTGTCAACAATCCTGCGCAACTCGGACAAAGTGAAGTGTCTTTATAGTGAAGTGGACAGCACCGCATATAAATAATTGGTTAGGAGGCTAGAGCTGTGATATAAGATGCCCTTGTGTAGCCTTTTTTTTTTCAAGAGGGAGCTCAGTATTGTTCATTCGGTAATCTTACCAATTTGACATGTCATCATCAGTGCTCATTAATTCACCTAAAACACATTAAAAATCCCATACCGTTCACCTAAACCGAATACTTCAGAATCCAGCTAGAGTCGTGAGGTTGTCGAGAAACCCGAGGAAGGTTAAAAGAAAAGAAAGGAAAGTGAAATCCAGCACCGACCAGACATCACCTATCAACCACAGGGTTACTAACTAGAATCTTTCACCAACCCCAGAAACATCTAAATTCCAACAAATTAGGGAGACCAAAGGAGAGACTGAGGAAAGGAAGGAAGGACAGATGAAGCAAAGTGAGATCCACAGACCTCAGCCTCCACCGATTCAACGACCAGAGGAAGAAGCAGATTGTGTTTGAACTTCGATAGATACTGCTGTGGTGGATCTGGCATGCATGAAAACCTCCACCAAAGAGGGGAGCCGTCGACCCAGGCCAGGACAGAGCAAGCCCAACCGCCGGGCCCCGCAGGGGCCACTGGCCAGAGAGCAAACCCAGGAGCGCCCTCCCACCCCAACATGGCCCACGCCCCAAGCCCAACGCAGCAGAACTGGGCACGGCAGGCCCACCAGGCACCCCACCGGCTCACAGCCCCTCTCTCTCCATGACCCAGCCAGCCCCCCAAACACGGGGACCCCCCGTACCCAGGCATCAGTGCCGGAGAGAGGCTGGACAGCGGAGTGGTGAGGGCACCCATGCCACCACCCCTCCGGACGTGTGGTGGGGCGGAACACTGGGGGCGGAAGGGAAGATGGGAGCACTGGGAGATGGGCGGCACCCCCGATCCCCAGGCCCAGTCATGCCAGCGTATCTAGTGAAAGCTAACCCTGTTATTGAGTTCGCTAGCTCGCCGACTGGCAAACTCTACCCCTACACCGTGGATGTGACCCCACCCAGTGTGTGTGTGTGTGTGTGTGTGTGTGGTGCATTAAAATTGGGAGCAGGTGAGATGGAGCAGAGGGAAATGATATCTCCCCGCTCCAATCCACCTGCTTCCCAGACGTGTATGTGGGTCATAAAAAAAATAAATAGGGGTGGCGCGGCGGGAATACAGATGGGGCACTGCTTAATACTGCGGTCTTCCCCACCCCGACACCCCCAGTTGTGGGGTACATTAAAATTGGAGGGGAGTTGTAGAGCGAAGACGGCCTTTGTGTAGTCTCTTGACAGAAAAGTCAAGTCATCTTCATCTATATCGCTCTATCAAATAGCTGCGCTGTCACAAAGCGCTTGTAGAACACAAAACATGAACAATAATGCAAACCTGTTTTCCATGCCTACATACACTTTATTTGAGGCGGTTATTGATAAAAGAACGATAATATTGTACCTTTTTAATGCTACTAGTTATCCATCCATTATCCCAACTGCTTATCCTGGTAAGGAGCGTGCTGAAACCTATCCACTGACAGAGATGTGGTCTCACAATAATGATCTTTTATTAAAACAGTGTGTCGCTCAATCGTTTTTTTGTTTTTTTTTGATTGAACCAGTGCGAAAATGGCGTATTAGAGTCACGTATAATTTATCATTTATTTTCAGAGGGGAAAAAAATGATACATTTATGAGAAAAACTCAAATATTTGTGACAAAGTTGCAAATTTGTGAAAAAAATACTAAAAAATGTACGAGAAATAAACTTGCAGATTTACGAGAAAAAAAAACTGAGAACGTTGCGAGAAAATACACTTATTAGGGCCACGTATAAATATACAACCATCGGTCTCCAACCACCCTCCAATGAAATTTGAGCTTCCGTCATCGTCAACAGTCATGACACCCCTCCGTCATCGTCAATCCGTCAATAACACAAGTCCAACTGCATAGTAATCATGAATCCGTCATTCCCTCAGCGACGGTATCCATCAATGACGGACCTTCTGTCAACATTGATGGAATGCCCACATCTGTTATTATTATTATTTATATTATTACAGTATTCAGACTTTAGGTAAGGGAACTGAGGGCCAGAGTGAGCTGAAAAGTTACATGAGAATGATGTGAATGGCGATTGATTAGTAGTGACCTCTGGTCGCCATGTTACCTTATTCTCATAAAATAGTCAACGGTCAGCAGTGAGAAGTGTTGAATGAGCAGCAAGTGTCCATTTTGGGCTACATCAAAGCATTTTGAGATACATTATTTATTTTAAAGTTTGTTGAAAGGCTGTATCCTGCATAGTAGTTTAAATTGGTAGCAGTGCTCTATGCTTTGGTTAAAGGTATTAAAGTTTTTCAAGGCCGTGGCTCAATGATTTCAAACTTGGACCCATGTGATGTTTCTTATCACATTCAAAGCACAACAGAAATCTCCTACAAATATATGTGAACACATTTCCATTGTTTTCAGACAATTCCCAGACCTTGTTCAAGATGGTTAAACACAGCTCCTGTACAAAAATGTGTTTCTCAAAGGATTAAACACAACTGTCAGTCATAAAAAATGATTACCATTCCCATCTCAAGAATCATATTTGCATTGGATTTAATTCGCTGAACAAAAGAAAATGTATGATTCAGAAGAAGAGAGTGTCAAATGCTTTTAACACGTTTACTTTATGTTAACCATAAAATGCTTAAAATTTTTTAAAGACGTAGGCTTAGCCATTTAACCTGAAGAATTAGAATTGGGCTAAATCAGGGAAATTCCAAAAATGCATACATTTCATTTTAATTTTAAGGATTGACAAGAATCAGTTGAACTGCACAAAGCAGATAAAAGTGTTGACGTTAAGAATTGACGCTAACTTGTGATATTTAGGATGTAGATGATGGCTTTTACTTGAAATTAAACATATGTAAAAAATATATATATATATAAAGTAGGTGGCACATCTTCGTTTTAGTTCCCGGGCAAGTCTGATTTGCCGCGACATGCTGCACTGCAAAAACTAAAATCTTAAGTATGACATAATTTCTTATTTTTAACCTAAATTTGCTTATTTTGATTTGACAAGTTATTTTTGCTTAAAATGAAATTGTCAGGCAAGATCATTGTGCTTTAAAAAAAAAAAAAAAAAAACTTACTTAAATATTTTATTTGATCAAGCAGTCTTGGCATTGAGTGTTAACAGCCATTTTTAAGTACTGTGAGGATTAAAACAAGCATTTCCCACATTTTAGGACGACAACTAACCAACATCAAAGGCCCTGAATTGGGGTTTCATGAGTTTTCTTATTTTAAGATTTTGCAGAATATAGTGATAAGATAAATGGGGCAAAAAATACAAGTATGAAACCAGACGAGTGCAATATGGTTCATTTTGTCATATTTACTAAGCTCATTTATCCTTCTTTCAGTACAAGCTCAGTGGTAGAGTGCCTATACTCAGACTTGAAGGTTGTGGGTTAAATTCCTGGCTAGGTCATGACAAAGAAAATGGGACCTGTTACCTCCCTGCTTGACACTCCGGCTAAGTTATCCAAGCGTAAAAAAAAATTACTCCATGTATTTTAAGAAAATAGTCATATTTATTACAACTTGGAAAAAAGTTGACATGACTTGTTTTTAGTCTGAAAATACTATTTTCAAGACTGCAGTGGTTGGTATGGGCCTAGTATTATTTTCAAAATCTTACAGGTAAATTTAAATACAATTTTCTTTTTATGTTGGCAGATAATTTTGCTTATTTGAAGTAATAATTTTCTTATTTTTTTTCTTAAAATTGTTTACAGTCCTTTTTGCAGTGTGGGCGTCCTGGTGGACTGAGTGTGTGTTCTTTTACGCAGCCCTGATGCACCTGATAATTTGGTGACAGACGGTAGACTAGACTTTAGACCAGCTCGGAGCAGTTCTAAATTCTGATGGTATAACGGGATTTTGGTTAATTTGATCGAGGCAGGCAGATTCTGCACGCTACTGATGTGTTGTGGATATCATTGTATTTTATTCATAAATATGACAAATAACAGTGTGCGTCAAACGCCTCACAATCTTTTAATTAAGGGAATGAGAGGAGCTCAGGGCTTTAAGTAAAGAAAACATTCCTGAGCCTGAACTTTTCCCAGGGAGCAGTGGTGCATGTCCAACGTGCCGATTCGTTGTTCGGCCGACATCAAGCCATTACTTTTCGATTCGTCGCCGTGGATGGACTGGGGCATTTGGGAAACTCATGAAACGGCCAGTCCTCCCAAGTGTCAGGTCATCTCTTTCATTATATATTTACTGCAATTTCTGGACTATAAGACGCTACTTTTTTCACTTGCATTCGACCCTGCGGCTAATACAAAGGTGCAGCTTATCCATCAGATCACAAGGGGGCGCACTATAAAGGAAGCGCAAGAGTGTCAGGCAGAGCAAAACAAACCAAGGGATCCTCAATACAGCAGGAGAGACAGAACAAGAGCGAGACAATTTGCGCCCTCATTATGGAAAAGAAAGTAGCGGGAACCCCGTGCGGTAACATTAAAACATCTGCGGCTTACAGTCTGGTGCGGCTTATATGTGTAACAAACTCGAGTATTCCCCAAATTTAGCTAGCGCGGCTTATGGTCAGGTGCGCCTTATAGTCCAGAAATGACTGTATATTATGTATGTACAGCATAGCACTGCGCGTTGCAGTCCCCTCTAGTGCTGCAGCAACCAAAAAATCTGAGTAAAAATGCCTCTGAGTTCGAACACTCAAGCAAAGCAAGCTAAGCCGAACATACCTTGAAAACGGGTAGCCGAGTAAAGTCGCGCAATGCCGAATGCTCGCGTTGCGGTAGTTGAGATGATGCACTGCTCATTTCCAGTCAGATCGTGAATACTCCTGGAGGTGCTCCATACTCTATTTTCCACGACAATTTTCTTTGCCCTTGGCCCAAAGAAAAACATAGAGTGCTACGAACCACAGTGGAATTAGGAAGGAGATTATCACGCAGTTTTAACTACCGTGACTACTTCTGTAAATGCTGGCATGAGGACCCCCCTTAGCTGACTTTAAGCAACGCACGTAAGGACCGCCAAGTAGTCTTACAATATGCCCAATGTAAAATACACATACTCAGCACTGAACTAAAGTTAGCATTAACATAGCAGTTATCATCTACTGATGCCATCACACCACCACAGGTAAGGTAACGTATTTTTAATTGTTTAAATACTGTACAGGGTGTAAATGTAAAAAATATAAATTCAAATAGGAATTTTCGGTTTTTGGAGCTTGGGAACGGATTAAATGCATTTACATTATTTCCTATTGGAATAAATGTTTCTGAGGTTGAATTCAGACTTTGAACACTTTACAGGAACGAATTATGTTCAAACTCCGAGGTACCACTGTATTTGAATAATAATAATATTTTCGCATGGTGAAAGAACAATTATGAATACAGAAGACATTAAAAATACATTTCCACTTACTAATGATTGACCAACTTTCATTTCTACATACCGGTAATCAACTTTTTTCATTTACTTAAATTTAAATTGTGCTTAACAGCACATTATTTTCCTCTCTAGAACGTTAGGGAGATTTTAGACAAATCTGTCCCCATGAATTTTGGAATGACCTAACGTTAAATATTAGACAACCTCCCTCTCTACCCACTCTTAAGACTCATCTTTGTTCTTTGGCGTTGACTCGGCATGAGACTCATCATTGTTTCAATGTTTTATGGTGCCTGCTGTATTTTGTTATTAATTAATTTATTTTCCTTATTTACTTACCTACTTGTGCTATTTTATTGACTTATTCATTTTCCCACTTAAGAAAATTATGAATTTATTTGGTGTTATTTTTGTTTTACCCGTCTTTATTCCATGACAGATTTTTACTCCATGCGCAGCACTTTGTATGAAATGAAATTCCGAGACGAGCAGTTTTTAGTCTGTGAGACAAAGTGAGGTCAGAACCGCAGTTGTGATTTTGCCGACCGTGAACTGCACAATTGAGTGAGCTCCGTTTATTAAATTGATCTCCAAGAACGGCAACTGTGTCCGTCTGTCAGCATCAAAGTGTGCAAATCATCCCGTTCGATTAGACTGCCTTTGAGAAGTAGTCCAGCCACTAGCACCGTTAGCATGCTAACACTGTAGACGCCCGAAACACTGGCAACATGCACCGTGCAATACAATGTTGGAGTAATTAAGTTTTCTTTTAGTGCCCTTAACTGGTGATCGAATGTGGTTTCTGACTTTGGTCGTAATAGTTTATGCCGGCAGCAATAAGAATGGCAAACACAAAAAAAAAACAATAATAATAAATAAATAAATAAAAAATAAAAAGCCAAACACATGTTCCGCAGGACGAATCAAGTCATCTGTTGCACAGTGACTGGCAAAACGCTCCCTTAAAAAAAAAAAAACGTTTTTTTAATTATTATTATTTTTGTTATAGGCATGCCTGAAGCCAACTCCAGCCTTGTGTTTTTAGTCGCTTTCATGTGCCATTTTCAATTATCATCTCAAATAAAAATGTAACCTTAAGATACTAAACAGAGATCGAATTGATAAAAGCCAGTTAAAAAAGATGGAACAGCTCCGAGCATTAGTCAGTCAGTTGTGCTCTGCTGATTATGAGGGGCTGGTCCAAGCCAAAAATGCCAGGGGCATTTATTTTTTTTGTTCACTATCCATCCCTGCATTACATACACATTTACATAACACAATTTAATCAACATTATATACACATTAATTGTAATTATGACTTTATGAGTAATTTGAACATTAGTATGGAGTGCCACAAGCCCATAATTATTATGGGTTAATATAACCGACCCCAGTGTAAACAAACCTTCAGTGCTATTATAATTTGCTAGAAGGATTACACACACTGCCTAAGAATTTAGTTCAGAATTGAAACAGGCTTTTGTCAATGCTCCAAAGATCAACAAATACAATAGTCACTTTACACACCCTATTTGTTGTCCAGTTGAAATGAAACTTTTTTTGACATCCCTGACTCGTGCAAGTGAGCGACTGTTAAAATAATAATAATTGTAACAAAACAGGGATTTTCGGCAGTTGGGGTGCCAAAAAAAAAATACTATGAAATAACAGAAAATTACTTTCTAGTAAAAACAAAAAATTTTCCCCATAATTAAAGTACAGTTTTAACTGTAATTTTAACAAGATTGTATGTAATATGACTAAGAAAAAAAATAATGTGATTAATATTTCAGAACATGGCTAATAACTGTTGAAAAACTACATATTGGGTTTTACTGTTAGGATAATTTATATATATATATATATATATATATATATACCATATATATATATATATATATATATATATATATATATATAGCATATTTCCCTCTTACGAGGCTCTCAAACCGCTTGACATCTTGACTAGTCATTCACCTTCTGATGACAGCATTAGGAGTTCAGTATTTTGCTCAAGGATATTTCAACATGTTGACCATCACCAACGGGACTGAACCCACAACCTCAGGGATACCAGACGACCACTCTACCACTGATCCACAATGCCACTGTTGTCTATCATTTTAAAATCTCATGAAATGTATACTTGGTAGTGCTGATGCTTCAGCAGAGGCAGCATCCGTAAGACCAATTGTTTGCTTTGCGTGTTATTCACCCTCTCAAGCTTTCCCCTTTACCTGTATTTCATTAGATGTCCTTTCAAAATAAATGTTAATACAATGAATGCTACCATCTAGGACATTACAGAAATTTTAGTCATTTTCACTTAAAAAAAAAAAGTCAATACGCAAAGAAATTATGGTAAAATTATGAATTGTTACCGTTTATTTCTAAATATATAAAAAAAAAAAGATATATATATATATATATATATTTTTTTTTTTAATATATATATTTTATTTTATTTTCAAGATCTCTTTTACAGGGGTGACCTGGCCAGGAGGTCAACAGCACACGTCATTAAAACTAAGACTATACTTTAAAGTTGAGTTTTAAAATGTATGCCATTAAATAACAGACAAATATTTGTGAAATTATGATACATTTGTGAACGTATTTTAACAATCAATATATGTATTTCGAATGAAGTTTTTTTTTTTTTAAATATATAACAGAAATATTGTGTGTTTTTACAGTTACAGTGATTTCATGTCATTTTACATTTGATGTGTAAAATCTGAGTTTATTTGAGTAAATTAAATGTTTAAAATACAGGGAAAAACTGTAAAATTATGGTATATTACAGTTGTTGTTTTTTACAGTGTATAGTGCAAACGGTCCTCTAGTGCCATTCTGTGTTAGCATGTTAACATGACAACTGTTAAATCAAATTTGACCAACATTGCCAAGTTGTTTTTCTTCAGTTTTTCCTCAGCAAACAAGTCACGAATCCTGATGTTAATATTTAAGTTCCTAATCAAGCGATTGATTTAAATGGGGTCTCTGCATTATGTCTCTGTAATTCAGAGTTACAAGATGCACTCTTTGAGAGGCTGAAGGGGGTGGGGGAGTGTGTGGGGGGTGGGGGGGGCGGATTGGCCAAGGCTGTGCGATGTGTTGAATGTACAGTTTGTTTGAGGGGCTGAGAAAATATGTCACGTCGTGAGTCGTGGTTTCTACTCCGACGTTTGAGAGCGGAAGCCAATGAGCGGCTGCTACCTGCCCCCCATACCCCCCCTCCCTCCTCTTCCTCCCCTTTTCCATGCCCACAGAATCACTCTAGTGCGGAGCGAGACTTGCGAGCAAGCCTGTCTGACACATCTGGAGCGAGAAACTTACTTTTTTTGTACGCGCGCAACAACCGCGGCGTTCTTTTTACGCGTCCGACCGCTTTTTGGACATTATCTCTCTCTCTCGTTATTTCGTGTTTTTTTCTATGTTGTCTTTAGTGGGAGATCCATTTTTCTGTCGCGAGGATTGTCATCCATTCTGCCACACGTGGAAGACGCGATGACTCCTCGCAAAGTGATGCGTAAAAGTGGTAATTATTGAGAAAAGTCTTGTTGTTTTTATTAATGGGGAAACACGCCAGTTCCGTGGATGGTGACAACCTTGAGTGACACCCCCTCCCATAGACCCCCCCCCCCCAACAACCTGGCGTGGTATTATTATTATTAATATTATTATAACTTTTTCTTTTTTTTTTGTTAATTTGACTGCACGTTTCTTTTGGAAGACGTGGCTGGAATAAAGCGTCATGGCTCCAAGTCTGAGGGGGATTTTTTTTTTTTAAAAAGACCTAAAAATACAGCGTTGGTTTTTCTCTTCCCCCTACAAAGACTCATTTGAACTTCCCACCGCAGAAGGCAGAGCGACATAAATAGTGCTGACATGTGGATGTAATTTCACGAGAAAGGGAGGGAAGGGGGGTTTAGAAGACACACATGCAAAAAAAAAAAAGAGTGGGTGGGGGGGAATAAAGTGAGCACTGCTGAGCCTATAAACGTTCAGATGATAGGAAATTAAAAAAAAAACTGCTGGATTACAGAGCATAAGCAGCAAGAGAAGCCAGATGGAGTAAAAAAAAAAAAAAAGCACATAACACTCCAGTTTGAAGCATAGATTAAATAATTCAAATCCAAGCATCATCAGCATCTTTTGGGAGAAGCCGGCGAGGACTCCGGGGAAGAATTAAGTGACTGCAGCTAGTCAGTGATGGGCTCCACTGCGCTGCTCCACAGTCTGGATTTGCTTCTCATCTCACTGCTCTGCACTTTCTGCCTGGTAAGAAATCTTTTTATTTTTCGATTCTGCCAAGCAATGTTATGCTTGATGGGATAATGTGATTTTGATGTCGCCTGCCAGGGCTGCTTTCACTTGACTGACACACATCAGTGACAGAGAGTCAGCATCAGGCTGGGGGCAACTGTAGTGCAAAAAATACTCGCCGGGCATTTCACAACAAAGCTGATTTTGTGGTAGTAGTGTGTAGCAGTTACTTTTTTTTTTTTTGACCTCTCACAAAGCTCTACAACCAAAAATATTAGAAATAGCTCCTAGTATAGTGCAGTTTACATGACTGCAAACACTTTGGTCCAAAAATAGTTTTTCCCCACAAATATTGTATCATTGTTCACCTGCGAGTGATTTATATCGACCGGCAGAACAATAAAATGTTCTTCCACTAGATGGTATCCACCTGTTGCCAGTCAGACATACAAATAGGGTTGCATGCTATACAGATATATTAGGGCTGAACATTTTAGAAAAATAACCTAACCAAAACACTCTTATCTCAAATCATTCTCCCATTGAAGTTCCATTAAGCCGTTCTGCCTTTCTTTTTTTTTATCGTTGTAATTTATATTTGAACACTGATATTGTGTAAAACAGAGGAATAACATCGTCCAATAGAATATAAATTCAAATTAAAATGTTGGTGCATCATGATTTCATACTTCAAATAATAGTGCTGCTCCTGGTATATGCACTGAGGTGAGGGTGTGGAGTCACCACTTCTCTTAGGCACTCAGTAAAGCGCAGTCATTTTGATCGTTCTTTACAGAGGATGAAGAATAGTTGCCAGTGATTATTGTTACATTATCTGCTTGTGTTGTTTTAAGGCACCATATGTAGGAGACATATTTAGTTTCTGAACATGGTACCTTAAACCTCTAAATATTCCATTTGTTTTCTGAACTGAGACGGATGATGCAGGTTCCTAGGCAGGTTATAATAAAGGTTTCCACTAATTCACCACGGTTGCAAACCATTTTTGACAGGGGTGATTTGTTCTTGGGCCTTTTTCTGCTTAATTTTATTATCCATAATTAAGTAAGTACCATATGTGACTTTATCAACACCGCAAAACTTGGCGTGTTAAAAGTCCAGAGTTAAAAAAAATTTGTGAGTTAATTTTAAATCCCAAAGTGTAATTTTAACATTTTCGGAGTTAAATGATTTCCAGAGTAGGTGCTATTTCAGTTAGATTAACTCCTACGGAGTGTTAGATTACCTCCGAATTTTGTAATTGCACTTTTCCAGTTTGAGAGAGACAAATCGGTGGCATTTTCCTCCTCCTCATTTCCAGAAACAGAGACTTTCGAACCAAAGGAGTTTGGGACCATGAAGTCATGATCACTCATAGAACAAACTGTGGTCAACATAACATGCTTGAAATGCTCTCAACTAGTTGATGGTTTTCAATTCAAAGTTGGACTTGTTGTTTACAGTCAAATGAATGATGACATTCCACTTTCGAATAACTGATGTACTTTTGATCACATTCGTTATTTACAAAGACTGAGAGACGAGATGTGATGGCTGAATGGCACAGTATTGGGGATCAAATACCAGTCGGGGTAGACTTTTAAGGAGTCAAATTAACACTGATTGAGAGAGAAAACAGATGTTTGTTCATTGAACTCTACCAAGTGGTAAATATTTAACTATGGTAACACTTTCATGAATAGTGGTTACTACAGTGTCTTATAGAAATGAATAATTTTGCCACAGTTGGCCATTGGCCACTCCAGTGGACACTAGTGCAGTCTTGACATACGCTGCCATCCAGTGGTCAACGTTTGTAAGTGCAAAAAAAAAAGAAAGACAGACAACAAGATGGCCGACAGAAGTTCAGATGTGACTTGCAAGGAAGGAATAAGTGTCAAGGAAGCCCTTGCAAGTAAAAAAAATATATTGGGACAACAAGCTACAACTGAGGAGTAATATAATTGTTAAAATATCAGAGTATTGATTTTGTGATTTGAGAAAATGGTGATTGATCATGAGTCCACTTAATTAGACTTTGGACTTCATTAGCTGTATTTTGACTACAACTAAGTGTTGCTGTAACTTTGTTGCTTTTGAAAATACTTAATCTGCAGTATTTATTTATTTATTTATTTTGCTTTAAATCATCATTAAATTTTTATAATAGCAATATTTTGCAGTCTAATGAATGGTGACATTCCACTGTCGAATAACTGATGTATTTTCTTATCTTGCAAACATATTACATCAGTTGCTCAAATGCACGTTATCCATCCTAGTGGACATGTCACCAACTCCTTAAAAAATGTATGTTGAAAAAAAAAATTAAAAAATGAAGGCGATTATTTATTTTTTTCTTCATGCCTAAACCGTAATAGAAATTGAGAAAAAATGTAGGTTAACATAATTTGTGCATGAAAGGGTTAAAAATATTGATTTAACTCTGAGAGATTGCGAGGCTATATAAATCAATCATCAGCCAGAAGTGTAACGTACAAAGAAGTGGACTAGTCCTTACAATTGGGCTGAAAGATTTTGAAAAATAATATAGTTGCCTTTAGAGCTTAATCGACAACTAATCGATTATCAAATTAATCAATAACTATTTTAATAATTGAGTAATTGTTTGGAGCCATTGTTTAATTTAAAATTGTCCAAATCTTCTGATTTCAGCATATCAACAGTTCACTGATTAGTTTTTTTCCTTCCCTCAATATTGTGATTGCGATTTAATAAGCAATTTTTTTAAAATGTATTCATTCACATGTATTAAAAAAATAATAATCTTCTTAAGAACCACTGTATTGTTGTGTTTTCCATTTTATTTGAATCCATACTTTCCTGACACCTGAGTAGTTGTAGCTCCCCAGTACAGATGAAAATAGGGATAGGGTTGAGGTTAGAGGTAGAGTATTCTCATAGGGAGTGAATTAAAATATCCCCACACCATATTCAGCATATTTGGATTTAAATTTAGGTTTTAAGTTTCGTGTTGACTTCCAACTTTTTTTTTACTTTTTACTTGAAAATGAAGCACCATCTTGGCTTGGATTTCCTGAGAATGGCTGGGGGTTCGGGGTCGGTCTTGGGTGTGGGATGGGTGGAATATTGGAACGAGACACCACAGTAGTCATTTCTATTAATAATAATTAATTAATAATATTATCCTAATTAGGGTTAGGGCCGTAACCCGAACCCTTTCGATGTGCCTAAAACCCAACACGAAGGCTCTGAACTGGTCCTAGAAATCTTCATGTGGCAGACGGCCTGCTGCCGCTGCTGCTCCAAATTGCTTGTGTGTGTCTTGGCCGAGGCTGTTGTGCATTTAACCGGCACTTTGCCCGGGCTTCTGAGGATCAGCGCCGCTTCCCAGCGACGCGGTCCATCAGCGTCGACGTCGCGCCCAACACAATTAAAGCGAGCGTCGCCGATGTGTACCTGCGTTTAGCTGAGGCTGTTTGCTCCAGGCTTCCACCCTGAGATTTTTTCCTGTTTCCGAGCCGTGACCGACAAAAATAAGAAAAAAAAAGGGACGTGAACGCATGGGATGCCAAAGCAAAGAGTGGAAAGTCTGCGTCTGTGTTTGTAGAAAGAACACAAAGCTTTTTCAATTTCAACACGCCGCTTTCCAAATATTTCAAGCCTCCTCTAGCCGTTATTTTAATGTGTTGATTACTTTGACATGTCACTAAAGTCACTGCCACAAATCCCAAATGGACGTCGTCCTCCACCTTGAATTATTTTGTATATCCCAGACTTTACTGACGAAAAGAGCAAAGGAAGCCGAGAGCATTTCACATTTATGAAGAAGGAATACGGGGGATATTACTTTTTTAGTCCTTGTTGTAAAATGACCACCTTAATCACATTATTGATTTATTTTTATATCATTAGAGCATTTTTTTAAATTTAGATTTTCTTGACCAAATTTTTTCTTGGAGTAATGTTTTCTTACCCACATTTAGGAATTTATAAAAACGAAGTTTTACCTGTAAAATGACTTTGCTCACATACCTATTTTATTTCGAATCATTAGTTTGTTCTCAAATTAATATAAGGTCGTTATTACCGAAATCATATTTTTAAATGAGATCTTTATCCTCCAAAAGTTTCAACTTGTTTTTAAACATCTCGATCTGGTACCTTGCCAATGCATTACAAAGAAAAAAAGAGTGCATCCAAATTGTCGTAATTTTAAAAATAAATTCAATTAAAGCTATTCCCATCATGATAAAGTTTTATTTGGCTCGAAGTCAGCAAGTCTTCACATTAAGTAAGCAAATAGAATATTTTATCTTGCCTTTAGAAATTGAAGAAATCTCAAATCCAATCTTTTTCGGCCGATAACGATCTGCATAAAAAATAACGTGATCGCCCCAGTATCTGTACTCTCGTACAATAAAATATGTATTTAGTATTGTATTTCAGTCCTTGTTAAAGTACTCTTATTTCATGTAATATGATTTTCAGTGGCAGGCAAAACCATCGTCACATCAGCCCGTCATTGACGGATGCCCACCTCTCGGCAAGTGCTTCCGCATTTTTGGCGAGTGCTTTATGACGGGAAACCCTCGAAAAAGTACACGGACTGAGCATACCGGCTGAAACCGGTTTACAGTACTACAGTGGTAGTCCTGTCAACGGTCCTTCTCAGTCCGTGCATTTTTACGTGGCTTCGCATCATAAAGCACTCACCGAAACTGCGAAAGCACTTGTCGAAAAGTGGCCATCCGTCAATGACGGGCGCTGTACTGACAGTTTTGCCCACCTTTGATGATTTTATTCTTACAAAATTCTGATGTTTAATGTAATATTGAAATATTTTCATAATGTGAAGGGTTTTTTTAGGACTCAGTCTTAGTCAATTGAGACTCAGTCAAGTCTCAATTTTTAGGACTCTTATTCTTGCAAAATAACTTTTTTTTCCCACGTTACAATTTCAATCTATTGACTTTACGGCTTTGTTTCACAAAATATTACAATTGTATGCTTTGTGAAATTAGCTGATTTTTTCCCTTAGAACTTTCTGAGTTAAAAATAGAAAAAATAAAATTACAGTCAAAATAATCCAATTTGGTTAAAAATTTTACCCAACTTTTTGGTTGATTTGTAGACAACGACCCAATTTTTTGTGCTTTGGACAAAATTATCCTTTTTTTTGTTGTCATTTTATACAAAACAACCCAATTTTTTGACATAGTTGAGTCAGCTGCTTAACCCCAAGTAGTGGATTAGCCATTTTTTCACCCAGATTGAAATATTTTTGACCCAACTGTTCTTAAAATATATCCTTAAAATTAGTGTTCCGATACTGTTTTTTGGCCCCGATACCGATTCCAATACCCAGTTTTGCAGCATCGGCCGATTCCGTACCGTACCTAGGGTTTTGGGGGTTTTTTCAACATGAAAAAGCTGCCCTGCCATTGGTTCAGAGCATTCAAGGACCAATAGGGTATGTTGGCTCGGCATGCAGTGAAATAATGGTATCGGCATGTTTCTTGTTAGTACTTGCCGATGCCGATACCACTGTTTTTAATGCAGTAGCGGGGCCCCTCCTGATACCGGTATAACACTACTTAAAATGATGGCTTTATTCTGAAAATAATCTGTCTTTTCACTTAATATTATCATTGTAGTTTTACAAGAATTATCTTTCTTCCACAAAATTACCATCTCTATTGTCTAAATATTCTCAGCTGTAAAAAAAAAAAAAGTGTTCTGTGAGAAGACTGCCCACTGCACGTTCTCCCTCAGGGTCAGCTGACCCCGCCTTCAGCAGGAATGCGATACGTCCGCTGGCAGACAAAAAACCCGCTTCAGGATAACAACTGTCCCCACTTACTTACTTATCACGTTAATTTATTAAGCGGAAGCAGCGATTTGGGGAAACGTGGGCGGCCATTGAATTGGGACCTCATGACCGGGATGACTCGGATGCGAGTTGTTGTAACTTTTTGTGCTGCACACGGCACTTGAGCGGATGTGATTATTGTGCAATGTGACGCAGGGCCGCAAGCATTATTCAAATCCGTGTGTAGCTTGACCAGCACATACATAAACATTCATACGGAATGGCATTGCAGCAGGACAACAAGCGAAATGCGCCCTGGCAGAGATGCTGAGGCGGGTAAAGCGACACTTAGGAATGTTTCTTTGGATCTGTTTAGACAGGTGGCATGCTTAATTAATACATTAGCTGTCTTGACAGTAAAGAAAGATCATCATTTTATGGGAATACATTTGAAATGTTATGATAAAACTGGGATTTTCACAACATATTGTTATCTAAATTCAAAGTCATAATATGGATTAAAAAAATATTGAAATAAAGTAGTCAAATCATGCGGAAAATCTTATAAGATAAAGTTGTGTTGTTTAGACAATAAAGTCAATGAATAAAAATTATAAATACAGGAATAAAATCGTAATAATAACAAAGGAAACCAAAGGGAAAAGAAAGTCATATTTCCAAACATTTTATTAGAAAAAGCTGTTTTACAACACGGATAAACATCATTTCAAGGGTAGAATTTTATGATGATAAAGTCAAAATGCACAACGTAAAACATTAAAAGCATTACAGAAAGAGACACAAAATATCATTCAGACATTGCAAAAATCATAATAAAATCATCCAAAATGATTAAAGCCAAGCATCAGCCTCCGGGTACGTAAATTAAAAGACAGCAAGCAAATGAAAAGGCACCATTTCAAAACTGTAATATAGATGAATTAATGAAATCACAATTTCACAGTAAAAACACTAGGGAAAAAAATGATGTGCCAGTCAAGTCTTTATTTATAAATTTATAAATTGCAAGTCGCCACTTTCCACATTCAAATATTTCCATGCCGCAGAGGTGATCAGTGTTACATGACACTAGCTTCACGTTAGCTTCCTGTGACAACAGAACGTTCCGCCACTTCCTGTGTTTACTTCGGCGGTTTCTGGCTGTGTTGCGATGTTGTGTAGTATAAAACGTGAAAAAAAAAACATTTAATTTTTTAAAAAAGCTGATCATTACCTCCCAATGGGGTACCGCACGAATGCTATTTTTAGACCGCAAGGTCGCGTGACTTCAGCAGCTTGAACCGGAAGGAGGTCAAAATTAAAGCCAGTTCGTTGATGACCTATGCTCGTAGTGCTTGTTTTGTTCTCGTTTATCTCCGGGGGGGGGGGGGGAAACCATGCCGGGTAAACACAGCTGTTATGGAACTTGCAGAAACGACTCCAGACACTACGACCGCCCACATATGAAGGACGTAGTCTTTATTCGTTTCCTGAAGCCAAAAATTCAGAGGGATGAATGTGAACGTGGATCAACTTGTGCGGACGTCTAAATAAGCGAAGTGCGCATTACGTTTGCGCATGCGTGAAAATCAAGTTGATTAAAAAAAAAACTTGCTACCAAACAAAGCCGTCATTTGAATGGCAGCGAATGGAGTGCTGAAAGTGTTTGACCACCTTTGAGCTTGCAAGCATTGTTTAAACAGCTTTCAGTCTGAAGTGACAAAACAACAGGTGCACTTGATGCCTTTTTAACTCATTCACTGCCATTGATGGCTATAAACGTCAACAATTATTTTAGTTTAGTTAGTTACATTTTTTTCTGATGACTCTTGCAGATTTTTAAAAGTGACCGTATTGGCTGGGCGATTGATCAGTTAGGCCGTACTGTTTATTAGGGATGTGTGAGTACCAATGCCAGGTATCGTATCGGGTATTTCAAGGTATCGGTAGTCACAACAGTGGTATCTACTGCCCTCTTGTGGTCGTTTTACAATCAGAAAAATAGAAGAACAGAGAATTGCAATTAACTCATTCACTGCCATTGACGGCTATTGACGCAAATTTTTTTTTTTAACTATTTCTATTAGTTTAACAATTTTTTCCACAAAATTGTTAACAAGAATATGAAAACCTAGATTTTTTTTATTGTACATTTAGAACAGATATGAAATTTGTGATTAATGGTGAGTTAACTAGTTAAATCATGAGATTAATTACGGTTAAAAACTTGAATCGCCCGACGCCCCAAATTTTTTAATATTTTCTTTCCTTTAAAAAAAAAAATCATTCACTGCTGTTGACGGCTATAAACGACAAAAATTAATTTAAACTATTTCTATTAGTTGAACATTGTTTTTCCACTTTTGTTAACAAGAGTATGAAAACCTAGAAAAAAATGTATTGTGCATTTAGAACAGATTAAAAATTATTAAAAACTATTGAAGTCATGCGATTAATTACTATTAAAAAATATTTTATTTTTTGTTTAATTATTTAAACTCTAGATTAAACACGCATTTTATATCTGTTCTAAATGTACAATACATTTTTTCTAGGTTTTCATACTCTTGTTAACAAAAGTGGGGGGGTGGGGGGTGAACCTAATAGAAATAGTTCAAATGAATTTTTGACATATATAGCCGTCAATGGCAGTGAATGAGTTAACTGTCCTAATGGAGTTTATAGGCACACAAAAATCAACTTTGCAAAGCTCGAGAAGACGGAAGTGAACGCTTGTAAACCTTCGTTCACTCTTCCCAATTTCCAGTCAGAATATATAATAATACCTTTATTTAACCAGATAAAAAACCATTGAGATCAAGATCTCTTTTACAAGGGTGACCTGGGCAAGAGGTTAGCAGCACACGTCATTAAAACTAAGACTATACATACAATAAATGTGAGTACATTTTACAAAATTAAAATTAAAAATTAAATAAAGTGTGTTAAAGAAGACCATGAACCAATTTCAAACTCCTCAGGTGAGACTGGACAACATTAAAAGCAGCTTGTAAACTCAAAAGCCTGACTAAGTGAGGATGAACAACAATAAATTATAGTGTCATCTGCATAAAAGTGATCAAATGCATTTGACACATTAGCAGATATATTGAAAATAGAATTGGTCCCAGGACTGATCCCTGGGGCACGCCTTTAGTGACATTTTGAACAGAAGTGGATAAAAGAAAGGGAAAAGGACGTAAAAGAGGCTAAATTGGAAAACTTCTCGAAGACATTTATTTTGTCCATATCCTGAAACCGAGGGAGCAGACGGAAGGATCACGAATCTTGCTAGCGGACGTACGTGTAACGAAACTAATGGAGTGACGGTCATTTAAGAACCTGCTTCTAGCCCCAATTAACCCCTTCAGTGAAGAAAGATCCTACCCGTCTATTGATCCCGTCTCCTGGTTTTGTGCCCTCGATCCAACTCCCGGTAAAGTGCACACATTCAGCAATATCGGCTGACCTGCAAGGTGGCCGAAGTTTCGAACCATGGCCTTCTTCCAGCCATCCGTCACTTGTCTTCAAGGGGTCAGAAATGACTTTGTCTCCAACGATTAGCCGCCAGTTCGTCTTTCCGTTTCTGTCTGTTGCCGAACGCAGTCCTCGTTGTAAGGGGCAATCCACGGCGGCGACAAAAAAACGCTTTAAATCAACTTTCATGCGGTTGAAATCGTCTAAGTCTCCATTGCTTTCCATTACTCTTGACTGCTGTTTGGTAGCCGGGTAACGTCCCCCTTACCCACAATGCACTGCACAGTCCGAGATGCGCACTCACACTAGGGCCATTGCACCGTGCCCAAGCATGGATTGGTCTGGTAGAGTAAATTGATTTAAAAAAAAAAAAATGTCATCAATTAATTGCAATAATAATCAACAGATTAATCAGTTTATAAAAATAATCATTATTAGAAGTGAGGTAAATGAAGACTGTGACATACTCTGAGGCTTTGTTTTTGTTTTTGTTTTTTTCTCAGAGATTTTTTTCCCCCTAGTATGCACAGAGGCTGGGTTATCCATAGTGCACATAATCAAAGATTCAGTCCACATTTACACGAGTACTTCAAAGTGTTTTGCGGTTTGCCTTGATCATGAGTCTCTCTTATTAGGACAACAGAGCCCGGCCAGGTCCAAATTGAGCCTTTCTTTCAGATCTGGGTTTTATATTAACCACCTCTAACCAATTCATTTGACATATTTACTCCATATGATCCACGCATCAGTCAGGATTTGTGCATGTCGCCTCCGTTTCGAGCACATCTCATGCATGTCATCTGTGAAATGATCGGAACACAGAATGTCATGAAAGCTTCTGGAGCTGCGAGCAGGGCCCTTTGACCTTTCGGTTCTTTAACCACGGGAAAACATGCCGCAGCTCAGCAGTGACGGTATTCGTATCTTCGTTTGTACGTTTTGAGTGAAACTGCTGGACTAAAATCAACAACAAAAACAAAAAACGCATCATTTTCTGTGCCGGAATTATATAAAGTGGAATTTATACTAGAGCGTGTAAGGCTGAAGGGCCTTTTTTTTCTGTGGACAGATGGTATTTACACCGCCAACCTTGGTCAAGTGTGATTCCTACTTCCAAATGAGATGATGTGGTCGGCACATTTGAGGCGGAAAACTCCCTTTGGCTGTGTCCACAAAAAGAAAAATATGACAATAAACAGTAGGAATGTTCGATAGTACTTTTTTTTTTTCTGTGTGAGACTGGAGTTCTCAAAAGTTGAGTAGTCACCGATACCAATAACAAGTACTGATACCACTACTAGTTTTGATACAAAAAAATCCCCCGCCCCCAAAAAAAATGATAGATCATTTTAAAGAAAGACCTATACATCCCAATTTAGCATTTTTCATAAAAATTGTGTGACATTAACTCATTCACTGCCATAAATTCATTTAAAAAAAATGTTGTTAAAAATGAGGGGCAAGAGGCGGTTATTTAAAAAAACATTTAATTAATCGCATGACTTCACTAGTTAACTCACGATTAATCAAAAATTGTATATGTTATAAATGTACAATAAAAAAGTCTAGGTTTTCATACTCTTGTTAACAAAAGTGGAAAAACAATGTTCAACTAATAGAAATAGTTTAAATTATTTTTTGTCGTTTATAGCCGTCAACGGCAGTGAATGATTTTTTTTTTTTTAAAGGAAAGAAAATCTAAAAAAATTTGGGGCGTCGGGCGATTAAAGTTTTTAATCGTAATTAATCTCATGACTTAACTAGTTAACTCGCCATTAATCACAAATTTCATATCTGTTCTAAATGTACAATAAAAAAAATCGAGGTTTTCATATTCTTAACAAATGTGGATTATTTTTTTTTTAAACTAATAGAAATAGTTTAAATTATTGTTTTACGTCAATGGCAGTGAATGAGTTAATTGCTTCTGTTCTTCTATTTTTCTGATTGTAAAACGACCACAAGAGGGCAGTAGATACCACTGTTGTGACTACCGATACCTTGAAATACCCGATACGATACCTGGCATTGGTACTCACACATTCCTAATAAACAGTACGGCCTAACTGATTAATCGCCCAGCCAATACGGTCACTTTTAAAAATCTACAAGAGTCAGCAGAATTCTTTTTTTTAACACATTAACAAGCTGTACAAGTGTAAAAATCCTTTTGGCTGCGTCCACACAAAAAATTAAGACAAAAATATAAAGTAATACAGGGGGGCCTGATTTTAAAACTGAACCATATTGCATTCACTTGGAAAAATGGCAAAAAAAAAGAGTATTTTGAAAAACGGGGAAAATTTATACAGAGAAAAATATTCAGAAAAACAGAAAAAAAATTATCCAGAAAAACAGGAACGAAATGTTTTAAAAACAGAAAAATACTCAGAAAAACAAATATTCAATAAAACGTAAAACTTTGAAAAATTACAACAACGAAAAAAAAGCCCTCCCAAAAATTACACAGAAAAAAAAATATAAATCTAAATGAATGCAATACGCTGCCATTTGTTATGAGAAAAATGTAGTAATAAAATAAAAAAATATGGTTCATATAATTATTTTTTTCTTTTCATTAAAAATCATTGAAAAAATACCCCACATGTCTTTCATGAGCTGCCTGGTTGAGTGCTCGTCGCCGGCTATCATCAGTGGCCCGTCAACTTGTTGAATTTTACAGGCTCAGCGATGATGCGTCTGACAGAGGCGACCTGTAAGTGGAGGAAAAAAGCCTTCGCGCAAAATGTCATCATGCCAACGAGATACTCGGTCTTTGAGGATTCCTTGGGTAATGTCACTGATGTCACGATAACGAAGCTGCCGCGGTTATCTGCCTTTCTTGACGGTCGACCGCCTCATTGCTGGGATTTTTGCGCAGCTTGTTGAGTTAATAGTCTAGCCTTGAGTTTGGCTGGTGTGCAGTGGCTGTGTTTGGCTCAGGAAAAGGGCTTGTTTTCTTGACTTACTGTGACCTCTCGCTGCTCCCCCCCCCCCCCCCCCCCTCACACTTTTCTTCTGAAAAGGGCCAGCCTGTGTGCACCTCGATACCACTTGTACGCCTTCTCCAATAGATATTCTTAGCAGTGTGATGTCACGCAAGTGTGTCTTTATTGCAGGGATGGCCACATGCCCCACCCACTTTTCTTTAATACCACCCACTTAGTATTTATATTATGAAGAGTCCTCCATTAATTGAGTGCAATTCAAATAATTAGACATTACACATTTTTTATACTTCATCTATGAATGAGCAGGCCCACGTGTGGTATGAAAATGAAATGTGGCCCTTAAAGGTGCAGTACGCATTCTTGAAGCTGCTAGCAGGATTTGGATTTAGCCATTCACTCGCAGCCATTTTCACAGAAGCAATCCCCCTCACTCCCGGCTGTTTTACTGGATTTTGACTGATTTTACAAGGCCCATAGAATATTGTGTTCTATTGTTATAAAAACATGGAACCTACTAAAAGAATGATGAGGGTCTCTTCTTTCATCAGGAAAGATCTATCTGTTTCCATTTTGCAGCAATTAGCATTAGAATATAGCTAAGTTTCATCATTATTCACAAATCTTTTTAGAACTGTGAGTAAATGAGCTTTTTTTCAACATGGCCCTGGTTGATCTATTTTGCTCTGCTGCCACCTGCTGGCCGTTTGTGTAATAACTACCATTTATTCAATCTTTCTTTGCAGTTGGAAGGCTGCATCAAAGTCTTCTGTATGCTCTCGCATAATATTTTTTTTTTAAAACGTATAAATACATCTTTGGGACACTTAAAACATGTAAAATAGAACGTATTTATACGTTTTGGGAGCAAATGAGTTAACTCCTTTTACTTCCCCTTACATTATCCACGTTGCTAGCATGACTTATTCATGATGGAGTATTGCCAAAAATGAAATGTTACCGGTTTGATGTTGTGTTTTTGGAAAGTTCAATCAATTACGTTTACACGACTTTTTCACACTTTGTTGCTAACTAAACAGCCAAGAAACGTTTTTGTCTCCAGATTTTGTTCAATTATTGGAGCCCAGAGTTCAAAGCAAATATGGTGAAGCGGCATTTAGCTGTTATGCTGCACAAAAATGGAATAAGTTGCCATTGAAAGTGAAGTCTTCTTTTAGTAATTTTAGTAAGCTACTTTTTATTTATTTACTTTGATTTTAAAGGTCTTAAACTCTTGCGTTTGTACATAACAGTGGGGTTGATTAAGATAATAACTAAAAAGCACACCCTTTTCTTTGCCTTTGACTTGAAGGAAAGCTGTGTGAAGACACAGGGCAAAACAGCCACTTTCAAGCAACGTGCAAAGCACTCGATCCAGGCTTTCCACCAGGCTTTCCTTTTGTGTTAGCCAACAGTGTGGGTTGTTGTTGTTGAATTAGCCAGTGGTGGCTTTGTGAAAGATAAGCAGAGCTGCATTGAGTTTTGGGTGTGAGCTAATGGTGTAAGTGTCTGATTATTCAATTGTTTGGTAAAGTTTTATTTATTTATTTTTTTAAAGAGCTCAGTATTGTTCATTCAGTAATTTTACCGATTTGACATGTCGTCATCATTGCTCTCTCTTTTTTTTTTTTTTTATTATTTTTTTTTTGTATGCGAGTGTGTGGTCATTAGTTCACCTAAAACCTATTAAAAATCCCATACTGTTCACCTAAACCGAATACTTCAGAATCCAGCTAGAGTCATGAGGTTGTCAGGAGACCCGAGGAAGGATCAAAGAAAATAAAGGAAAGTGAAATCCAGCACCGACCAGACATTACCTACTACCCACCGGGTTACCAACCAGAGTCTTTCACCAACCCCAGAAACATCTAAATTCCAACAAATTAGGATTTAGGAATTGTTTGGTAAAGTTAACAATGCGGGTTGCAGTGCATGGGGAGTATTTGTGTTTTTTCGGTGTGTCCATGTGACATGTAAATGCAATATAGTGTATGAACTGCTGCCTCCAGGAGATAAAACATTGTCAATCCGAGTCGAAGCAAGCAGCCGGCCTCCGTGCACACTCCCTGTGAGATCCTGACTCACCAGTAGCCTGGCAGTAAAGGTGATGGGGATGAAGGCCAGCTCACTGTTGGGCTCACACTGGGCCCTAAATTGTGCTAATTATATCATGGCAAGAATATGATGACTGTAATCATTGATAATTGGGACATTCTGAGGACAGCACATAACAGACATGTGATTTAGATAATTTTTTAAATGGTTAAAAAAAAAACATAACATAATAGCAGGTGTCCTTGAAGTCTCTTTACAATTGAACACATTTATTGCAAAAGCAAATAAATAGTCCCATCTGTGGAAATAATTGCAAAGCGAGAAAGACATATTGACGTTTTTCCTCTCATTCAAAAACGCATTCAATGGGTGCATGACGCACATCAAGAAAGTCCTCAAATTCTTGCTAGGTTTGCCGTAGGATGCTTTCAGCAATAGTGACGATGGCATATCTGATCTTTTGGGTCAGGTCATTGATGAACAGTATGTATTGATCTGAAGGTGGCCAGATCCTCCTTGACATTGGTCTGCAAATGGTTGATTGATGAGTTCAAAAACTTGATTAAAAAAATGTCATTAAAAACTTTATTATCACTGGTCATGTGGACAAATCGAATTGACGTTTGAATTGTAAACAGACTTTGTGGACTATGTGTTTGTCTGCTTTAAATTACTAATGATGAATGGCGCTACTGTTATGCTTGTGTACAAGAAATAGTTAACTAGGGACCAAGCCCTGCTGCAGCGACAGCAAGTAATTAACACCTCCCCTAAAGGGTTTACTATTACCTATATTATTTTAACCTGTAACTATACCACAGATCAGGATCTCAACACAATCTCACATCATTTCAAACGTCTCACGTCAAAGAGAAAAAAAGAAGACAAAAAAAGACGTACAGATGATTTTGTTTTGAAAAAAAAATACTGGAAGTACGCATGTACAGTACCTACACAAGACTCGTGATTTCCGTTAACAAGCAAGGCTAAACCAGGACCAAAACGGCCCAAAAAAAATAAAAATAAATAAACATAAATAAAAGTGAAAATAAAAACCAATATAAAAAATATAATTCAAAAATTAAATATATTTTTTTTTTAATAAAAACAAAAACAGCAACAAAAAAATGTGTGTATACATAAGTGAATACATAAAAGTAAAAATGAATATAATAAAAAACAAGATTTAAAAAAAAATAAAGGTGGAAATAAATAAAAAATAAAAAATGTATAACTACAATTAAATATTAATCATTAAATATCACTCTGCTCTCATATTATTATTATTTTTTCATGCTTTAGGTAATGTCAACATGAAATGTTGCAAGGAAATGTTATTCAAATAAGGGGGCAATCTTAAGTGTTGAACTATTCCCTTATTGGTTGAAATTTTGAATTATATATTTTTTATATAATTATATATATATATATTATTTTTTTTCACTTTAATTTGTTTGTGTGGTTTTTTTTTTAAATTATGGCAGTTTTGATCCTCCATAGACTTTGTCTGCAGCATGAAATAAATAAATATGAGAGCAGAGCATTTTTATTTATTGATTGATATGACTTCTGTTTATATATTTATTTTGTGTTTGTTTCCACATTTATTTATTTATTTTTATCTTGTTTATTTTTGTATTTATTTTTTACTTTTAATTTGTTTATTTATCTAAACTGTATATGTGTTTTTGTTGTTTTTATTGCCATTTATATAATTGCTTTTGTATTTCATTTTTGAGTTATATTTTTTCAATCACTTTTTTTTTTTATTAATTACCATAACCTAGCTCCTCCGCAACATCCAAAGATTTTGGTTTCTTGCCATAATGTATCACCTCAAAAAATACTTCCTCAGCACCAACCACTACTTGTCTAGTAGCCAAGGCTTTTATTTGGCAAATGCTGCGCAAAGTCATAATTGATACATTTATTTGCCAAGCCACGCAATTGATGAGCAGAGGTAAGTCTTAATCAGCTTCATTTTTGAAAAGTGAGCAGAGCAGTGAATACGTCTCAGATTTCAAAACATTTTTTTAATCGGTGAAAACAGGTTGAGCAGGTGTTTTGAATATCTGGGGGCACAAATGCACACCCATCTTTCTCTCCAAACGCTTTCCGACACAATTTATAATAAAGCATTCTGACGCTTCCATCCCCTCATGAAGGTGAGGAATTTTTAAAGTCAGTTAAAACATTGTAATGTTACAATCTCCCCTTCAATGTCACATCCTGCCATGAAATCCTCCAAAACAGAAACGAAGGTTTCACGCATCACAGAGCGAGCTGACAAAAAAAATTGATTCACCCAGCTATCAAATCTACAATAAAGAGTGACCATACTGTTTAAAACACTTAGTAAACAAAACACAAGCCTTCCAAATGCTTTAAATACATTCAAATGTACACATACACAACTGTATGCTGCATTCGAGGATGATCGGGAGTCAGACTTTTCTGAGTTCAAACCAGAAAGTGTGTACGGGAACGCCCCCTTGAACTCGGAAATTCCACTTGTGGAGTTGGGGGGGGGAGTACCCCGACTTCACAGACGGACTACAAATGACGTCACTCTACAATGACGACCCGTTTGGAAACGCAGACCGTGAATGGTAAAACAATTTACTCGAATATATTGCTTCATTCATAAATAATATAGACAAAACGTCACATTTGGGTGCAGATTGAAATATCAGATTACATAGTTATACTTTAACGTAGATTAGTGACATATATAAAACACAAAATTGAAATCGGGTTCAAAACAGGTCATGTGGACGTCCTATTAGCACTTTGTATAGACCAAATTGTAGGCCTGTATTCATCATTTAAACTGACTAAAATAATGGTGTGAAATCATGCATGAAAATGCTCAATAAAGAAATAAAAATATAGCTTACTAATCCAGTTTGTTACAATTGGTTTATTGTTTAAAAGCCAAATGTGTGCTTTGCTACGTGTCCATCGGATGGTTCGGTCCAGATAAATGGCACCATGCCCTCCACTGCTTTAGCATTCATCTGAAAAGAAAAACATATGAAGGTGAATAATTACTTGACCAAATTTAAACATGTAAACAGTGGCAACAAACACCAGCGGTGGTGTCCGTGCGTGGCTAGCTTTAGCTCCTAGCACCTAGCATAGCGCACAGCCTAAATGTGTCGTAGAAATACGGTCCGCGACCGGCCGATGCGATACGGACACGATCTGGAGTGCCATTGGACGTCGGATGTTAAGTGGGATGCCACGACCTCCCTGCATGAAACTATATGGTGAACTACTGAACTGTATGGAATGCTTATGAAATAACATAAAAACAATAAATGAAGCAAAATTGCAGAGGAGAAGGCAGGTTTGTTGGAGGTCAAAATGAGTTTTGAGGGCCAAAATAAAAAAACTATTCATCACTATGCGCCATTTTGGTTGTTTACTTTCGCCTCGAATGCTTTCAGGTCGGAACTGGAAAAAAACAACTCTGACATATCCGACTTTCGACCATCCTCGAACGCAGCATTAAAAGCAGGGTCACCAACATCGACCACATTCGCAGCCTGCAGGCCTCAACATGATGATATCAACTTCTCTGTTGACAGCCGAACAGAACTTAAATTCAACCCACTGTGTCCAAACTTATTTTTTTAAACACAGCTTCTCCTCTCCTATGGGGGCAGCCATATTTACATAAAAACTGTGGCTTTAGTTCCTTTTTAATAAAAAATAAATCAATATATTAAATAAATAAATAATAAACTGTTGTCTGTACTGTAGTATCCGTGTGTACCATCAGCGCTGTCGCGTTAAAGCCGACCATTTAATTGGGTGCTAAGTCTGAACATGCTGAATATTGTCCATTGTGTAGGGTGTATTCGGGCCTTGCATTATTACAGAAGTGGGCGAAGTGACTGATTGCTTTTCCTGTTGAGTTTATTTATATGAGGTTGTGTGTCAATGTTGTGCTGCGGACCTCCCGGTGGGCGGCGATATGCTTGGAATCCCAGCGTAGCCTCCTTAGAGTCCACGTGCAAATTCTCAGCTATTGTGTGTAGCCACTGTGCCCCCGCCCCCACCCCACACACACACTGTTTCTCCTGAAATAGAGTTTCAAATATACAAAATTCTTCAGGCCACCTCTATAATCTTTACTGCCACCACCTTCAGCTACACAACAGTAATTCTGATTGTAATTGGGTCGTTTTTCGCCTGAATGATTACAAGCTACAGTTGATTGCGCATCTCAAAAGTCGTTGCAGGTCTTAACTCATTAACTGCCATTGACGGCTACAGACGTCAAAAATTCATTTGCACTATTGCTATTAGTTTCAAATGTTTCCCCACTTTTGTTAACGAGGGTATGAAAACCTATTAAAAAAAAATACATTTAGAACAGATTTGTGATTAATCGTGAGTTAATTATTGAAGTCATGCGAAAAATTTAATCGTCTGACGTCCCTAATTTTTTAATAATATATATATATTTTTTTTTAATTAGGGGCATCATGCGATTAAATTTTTTAATTGTAATTAATCACATAACTTCACTAGTTAACTCACGATTAATCACACATTTTATATCTATTCTAAATGTGCAATACATTTTTTCTAGGTTTTCATACTCTTGCAAACAAAAGTGGAAAAAAATGTTAAACTAATAGAAATACTTCAAAAAAAAATTGACGTCTATAGACGTCAATGGCAGTGAATGAGTTAAAAGGCTTTAAAGCTGTTGACCTTATTGCTCTTACACATTGATACATGTTTGTGTTTCGGATGTTTGGATGAGGGGGTGAAGGTGGTCACACATCATTCACAAGCAGAGATCTTCTTGCAGGTCCGTATAAACATACTTTGCAGCTGCCATTTCAATTCGTTGTTCACTCCCACAACGGCACAAATGCAAATAAACGTACAAAGTATTTTGCAATTGCCGCTTCAATTTGCTGGGAATCAAATCGGCCGTGTTCACTCCCACAACGGCGCATATGCAAATTTCTACTTTTTACCAAATATATTAATATACTTTCTAAAAAATATATCAAAAGAAAGAAAACTCCACCTATGCACACAGTACGGCCGAACTGTGTGCAAGACATGAAAATATTTCATAATGTTTGATGTTTGCACACAGATGCATCTAAAAAAAATGGTCATACAAAGTGCAATAAAAAAAAAGTGTAACTTTCACTATACGCTCAATGAAATATTTCATGATTTTTTTTTAAACATTGATTTTTATAGCTTGCAGCTAACAAAATATCTCACGAAATTAGATTACTACATAAGAACTAATCAAAATCATTTATAAGATACAGTAGATTAGTCAGGAATTGGTCTTCTGAAAAATATTTTGACGCGTGTTTATTGAATTGAAGTTTCCTTTTTTGAATTCAACTTATTTGCATCGACTTCATGTTTCTTGTTAAAATGCCAATATTGAAAAAGCCAATCAGCCTTTTTAACATAATTGCAATACAGTTGTTATTATATATTTACTTGAGTTCAAACTCAAAGTCATAACTACGACGTGACAAACATGAGTGTGACACCCCAGTTCTAATGTATCGCGATGCACTCGCACCCCTGCTTTTGTTCACGTTCATTTCTGCTCGTGCGCACGTAGGTGAAAATTGTTGGTGCCCTTCTGTTAAAGAATGCTGAATGAAATCACTTGAAAGTGTTACAAGTAACTGGCAGGTCAAAATCAGACATTCATGAACCAAAAAAACAAAATAATAATAATAACGAACAAGCCTCCTCCATGTTTTTTTGTTTTGTTTTTTTACTTGTGTGCTGTAAACATGGAGCTTATGTGACTTGCCCAAAAACTTGAATTTTGTCTCATCTGCTAGAAGAAATTTTGTTGCCTGTCATTATACATTCTGGCAAGTTTAAGTCTCGTCACTTTCAAGTAATTTTAGTGACCATTGTGGCTTCGTCTTGAGTGTTTAATTTTCTTTTTAACTCTGTATTTAACAGAAGGGTACCAACAATTGTGCTGGCGTGCATACAGTATGCCTAGTATAGTATTTGGGATATTCTTATGGAACTAATAAAGACATATTCTATTCCGTTTTATTCCATTTTAACTCCCAGAGCTACATCCAGGCACATCTTTGATCAGTTGCATTACTACATCCAGAAAAGGCCATCTTAAAATTGTTCCCTAGCCAGGTCGCCAAAAAGAAGGAAGCACTTTGGTTAGATCAGGGGTGTAAAACTTACGGTCCGTGGGCCAGATCAGGCCCACAAAGGGGTGTCATCCGGCCTGCAAGATTTATTTTGTAAAGTAGAAAAGTGGCTCATGTCAGACCAAACAAATCAACCGGCCAACAACACATACATTGAGCAACTTGTTTATGAAATTGCCCTGGATGTAACTTTAGTACAAATAACCTAAAGATACAGTGTGTTGAAAAACAAATAAAAACATAGACCAACATAAATCAAACTAAATCAAACATTACAAATATATATATATATATATATATATAGATATAAAGGGGTGTGAATTGCCTAGTACCCGGCGATTCAATTCGTATCACGATTCATAGGTCATGATTTGATTAGATACCGATTAATCTCGATACGAATCTATAAATTGATTATTGCATTTTTTTTTTAATTCAAATTTAGAAAATACTTATCAGTAAACTTGTACACAAACAGGTTGCAGTCTGTTTCATGTTTGAACAGCACTGAAATAAAAATATTAAGGCTTAATGTTCAATTAATATAACATTCTTCCGTGCTTAATGTGTGAATTCTAACTCTCAGTAAGACGTTTTGTGGAATATTAACATGAAAAATGTATGTTTAAAAATCGATTCGGCCGCATATCGATTCGAGAATTGCACGCTGTAATATCGCGATATATTGCCGAATCGATTTTTTTCTAACACCCCTAAAAAAAATGTTTATATATATATATATATATATAAACTCATTTCATTTGCATTTGGGTTATTTTTTGCCACAATATATTTACAGTTAAGCCCCACAATTTAGGGCTGGCATGCAAATAGCAAAAATCTGCGTATAATTGACGTCAATTGTTTTTAAGTTATATACCATCATTTTATCGCTCTTGCCCACTTGGTAATATATTTTCCTCCATGTTCCAGTGGCACAATTGGGATACGAGTCATGGAAGTGTAAATACTTTTCTTTTTTTAAATCTTCACATCATAATGAGGCCTCTTCCAAATGTGAATTAAAAGCTGTCAATGCGAGTGTAGTGTTAAATGAGCAAAATATCTGCAGATGGCAGCCAGTGGAGTTAAGTGAAGGTTACCCTCGTTTAAATCGAACAGTCTGCACAGGCCAACCTAAATGTGAAGTGTGATATTATTATTCCCAAACCGCTTCCCCTCACTAAGAGCTAAGAGTTGGACCTTATTCCCACTGACTTATTGGATATCCACAATGTCAATTGAAATGTACAAGGAAATAGGAAGTCAAAAAATGTCTGATATATACATGAAATCAAAATGAGGAAATTGGACCTGCAGGGTAAATCTCGATGAATATTACCTTCAACTGACCTTAACGACTCACACGCTAGGGGTCAACAACCTTCAGTGTTCTTTGATGTAGCTGTGATGATAATAAGCTTATTTTGTCGGTGGTATACAGCAAAAGCCTCCGAAAGTCACAATGCTTACCAATTGTGACACTTGTTGATGTAGTAATTAGAATGAGCTTTTGCACGCCTTGCGCCTTCTTCTGCTCCAAGTGTCGCACCGTTTGCTTTGACAACACATTTTCTGCAATTAATGTCATTGTGCCTTTCAGCTGTGAGTCATTTTTAGTCTTTACTGATGAATAAGTGTCCCATTGACCTCCAGCCTGCTGACCTTATACAGTAGAAGTCATATAAACGGATAACAACTCGTTTCCTGATTTCCGATTTTGTGCACAAATGGGGAAAAGGAAACAAAACAACAGATAACAGGTGATTTGACGGTCACAATCGCCCCAATATTTTCCATTTTTTTATTTCCTTAAAAGTTACCATTTTTGAGGAAACGTAGATTTTCAACACACACTGATTATATTCATTTATTTATTTTGTATTTATTTTTTATTTATATATATTTTCAACAAAACAAACAAATTCAACGAGTTCAGTTTTTTTTTTTTTTTTAAGTGTGCTAATTGCTACATCTCAATATAAATAAATGAAGTTCCCGCGAGTCATGTGAAAGCTTGAAGTTTCCTTCTGGTTCACCCAACTTGCGGCAGATGAACATGTCCAAATTGATTGTTTTTTCTAGGGATGTGTGAGTACCAATACCAGGTATCGGTGCCAATAGCAGCCTTATTTCTAGCTATTGGTACTCGTGACGGTGGTCGATACCAGTATTGTCCGCCCTCTTGTGGCCGTTTTATGATCAGAAACTAGATATTAGAAATAAGAGGAATAGAAATTCAAAATTTTAACTTCTTTTTTTTTTTGGGTGGAAAAATACTATATTGTAAGGTTTTCTTTCGTCATTTTTGGGGGGATTTTATGTACTAGTGCAGTGTTTCTCTACCACTGTGCCGCGGCACACTAATGTGCCTTGAGATACTGTCAGGTGTGCGGTGTGAAATAACAGCGGTTAAACTAACTCCGTTCTTTTTTCATAAATGGACTAATCTAACTTATTATTCTCCCCATATTTGAAAAGTCGTTATCGTTATTGTATGTGAATTGCGTTACAATTCATGTATTAGTTTCAAGGCGTTGTGCGGTGACTGGTTCTGAAAAATGTCAATTGCGCACATTTAGAGGCACTTTTGTTGTCGGACATCGTCGCGGTAAAAGTGTCTGACAGCTGAACTGTGTAGTGACTTTTATTTTGGAGGTGCCGCGGGAAGTGTCACGACGTGACGGGCGTGTCTTCCTTCCTTAGCATTTTAGCAAAAAGTATGTCGCTCGCCTTGCGGTTTTGACAACTTTGACAAGAGTGACATTAATCAAAATAAAAGTAGAGATTTGTCGAAAAACGGCCACCGTGAGGAGCGATTTGTTGACAATTCTGTTCCACCAAGAACCATTAACATCGCGACTCTTCAAGCACCATAACAGCGATAAAGAAAAGATACCGACCGGTAAGTCTTAGCGACACACTCGCCTACTATGCCTCGTGTAATTAAGAGCGCCAACAATTGTATTTCTGTGATTTCACGAGTGCTTAACACGTGGAAAGTGTTGACAGAAATATGCAGTGTCGGCAAATCACACTGACGGGAGGGGATGGAGTCGAGGTCTGTCGGGAGCACCAACATATTTGTATGTGAATGATGCAACATGCAAGCATAGAGTTGGACAGTTTTCTGACGTAAATCAATCATTAAACATGTTTTTTAATGTGTAGAATTATAAACTAAAGATCTATCACTATACCTTTTTAATTGAAAGTGTACAAAAGTATGTTTTTTTTTTTTAGAGAGATCAAGTGGAAGCTGATGATTTTGAGGAGGAAATGGAGTACAAGTTATAGCAATGTTGGCCATGATAGAATTAAGCAACAAGCGTGACTAAAACTGAGACTAGATTTTAAAATGGCGGATAAAATTAACACTAGTGGGTCGTGACCGAAAGAACAGAATCCCAGATACAAGCGGCCAAAATGAGTTTCCTCCGCAGGGTGTCCGGGGTCTCCCTTAGAGATAGTGTGAGAAGCTCGGTCATCCGGGAGGGACTCAGGATCCGGCCGCTAGTCCTCTGCGTTGAGAGGAACCAGTTGTGGTGGCTCGGGCATCTGGTTCGGAAGCCTCCAGGACGCCTCCCTGGAGAGGTGTTCTGGGCATGTCCCACCGGCGGGACCGAAGAGACACTGCTTGTGCCTTCGGAGGACCCAGCCTTGTGAATTTGGACACGGGCTATGTCTCTCGGCTGGCCTGGGAACGCCTTGGGATCCCGTCGGAGGAGCTGGTTGAAGTGGCTGGGGAGAGGGAAGTCCGGGCTTCCCTGCTAAAGCTGCTGCCCCCGCGACCCAACTCCAGATAAGCGATGGATGGATGCGTGGATGATACACAGATCTTGAACCATGTAGTGCTTGTTTACTTCGTGGTCAGTCAGTCTCGTATGAGTATTAAATCCCCTTAATGTACATGCACTAATCTTCTACATGTCACATTTTACGTAATCAGGTCAGCACTCGAAACAAATAACAAGGAGACAAAGAAAACTATTGGATGTGGTCTTTGAATGCACCATGTTTGTAACTGTGCCTCGTTGAGGTCCTCAAGAAGCGTGCGCTTGTTTTCACTAAGACCTTTGCCATGTGATTTGCCCTAATTCCTGGAAGGCATCATGGGAATTATTGTACATGTTATGTGTGTTAGCCGCCCCCCGCCCTCCGCAACACTGCTTGGGGGCCGAAAGATGCCACATACATTACGCACAAATGGATGCCATATTGAAGGTCGCAGCAGTGTTAGATGTGGTAAGGGAAACTCATGTTCTATCTACTTGAATATGGAGATCAAATTAACTCATTCACTGCCATTGACGGCTATAGACGTCAAAAATTCATTTGAACTATTTCTTATTAGTTTAACATATTTTTCCATTTTTGTTAACAAGAGTATGAAAACCTAGATTTATTTTTGTACATTTAGAACAGATATAAAATTTGTGATTAATCTTGAGTTAACTAGTGAAGTCATCCTTCCTTTCTTTCCTCAGACTTTCCTTTGGTCTCTTGAGGTCTCCCTAATTTGTTGGAATTTAGATGTTTCTGGGGTTGGTGAAAGACTCTGGTTGGTAACCCGGTGGGTAGTAGGTAATGTCTGGTCGGTGCTGGATTTCACTTTCCTTTCTTTTCTTTGATCCTTCCTCGGCTCTCCTGACAACCTCACGACTCTAGATGGATTCTGAAGTATTCGGTTTAGGTGAACGGTATGGGATTTTTAATAGGTTTTAGGTGAACTAATGACTACACACTCACACGCACGCACACATTCAGTCACACGTACTCACGCACATGCACATACTCACGCACATACAAAATAAAAAATTTAAATAAAATAAAATAAAAAAAGAGCAATGATGATGACATGTCGAATCGGTAAAATTACCGAATGAACAATACTGAGCTCTCAAAAGAAGGAAAAAAAGAGAAGATAAAAACTAGTGAAGTCATGCGATTAATTACGATTACAAATTTTAATTGCCTGATGCCCCTAATTTTTAATAATCTTTTTCTTCTTCTTTTTTTTTTTAATAATTAGGGGATCGGGCGATTACAATTGACTTTACGAGTTAACTCACGATTAATCACAGACTTTATATCTGTTCTAATACAATAAAAAAAATCTAAGTTTTCGTACTCTTATTAACAGAAGTGGGAACAAATGTTAAACTAATAGAAATTGTTTAAATTAATTTTTGACGTCTATAGCCGTCAATGGCAGTTAATAATGATTTTTTTTTTCAAGCTAACAAAATATTGGCCTTGCTGACTTTTCTAACCAGCTCTCAAATGAGCACAGATGTAGCTAGTTATAAAATATTTTCAACACATGCTAATTTCCTTGATTTCAAAATTCCCCCAGTTGCCCTTGCCCGCCGCCAGTTCTAATTATTGGTGCCTCAGAGAGCACTTCAATCAATGTGACTGTGTTCACTACTTGACTTTTGGCTAATTCGTTTTCATTAAGCAAAATCGAAAGAGGATTATTGTGCCATCGTGCCTAATTAGTTTACAATGTTTAATTACAACTAAAGATTTTTTTTAAGTTGTCGGGTTGTGCTGAGGACGGTGGATTTAGTGTCTGATTGCGCTCATCTTGCAGACACACACTGTCGGTTCTATTAGCATGGCCATTGACAGAAAGGAAAATAAAAACTTTTTTTTAAAGGAGCCGTATTAAGACATTTTCCCACAATTTAAATCAGTGCCCTGATGTAATAAGAACACGTGACATGTTTTCACTAAATAAGCTATTTTTGTAGTAACGGCACCATTGTGGAACGGAATGCAGCCGACTCCCAGCCAAACAAAGCGGCTCCCCTCATTCCCATTACAATCAGGGCTGTGGAAGTGCGCACAGTGACATTCTGATTAATATTTGTGGATTATGAGTTATGCAGCAAAATCAAGCCATTTTTTTTATCCATCTCAGGAGGCTGCCATTTTGCCACTTGCTGTCATTAGTATGCTGACATCAAGAGCTGGTTCTACAAATCAAGTCTTTTTTTTTCTTTGTTCACGTAATAGCTGCGCAAACAGAGAAAAGTGCAAAAGCAGGGTGGAGGCTCACTTGAAGAAAAGAAGGCTGAGAACAATATCCTTCGCAGCCAGGCAGGTACAATTCATCATTCATTCATCAGACCTTTTTCTTTTATGAAACAATTACCCCGGGAGGGCTTTCAGGTATCTTCAAGCAACCAGTTTTCCCATGCAGCTGCGTGTATTTTAGTGAAAGTCTCATTGAAAAATACATGAGGCCATTAGGAACATTCCTGATAAATATTGAAGCGTCCCACATTTTCTGACCTCACCGGTCTGGCAACCGGGTCAAGGCGATTGAAAAGTAATTAGGTTGACTTGCCGATTTGACATCGATATTTAAATAAAAAATGGGAAAAAGCAATTCAAACCAAAAACAAGTGGAGGCCACGATGTTGGGAATTTAATGAGATTTCTATCTTCTGAGAAGATAACATGAGTGTAAAACAGACTGACCAAAGCATTTCTGTTGAATGATTCTGATATTTCTTTTTGTAATACAGATTTAATTAATCGCTCCTTTGTTAAGAAAAAATACGTAGGATGAGGACTGAGAAAAATAATCCCATAATTATTACAAAAAGAGAAAAAGACACCCGTGGCCCTCAACAGGATAAACTGTATAGAAAATGGATGACATTTTTTATTGAACAGCAATGATTTTTTTTTTTTTCCTAATCGTCACAAAATCAAATCATAACATTTCACATTTATTCCAACCTTCCATGTTGGCCACAAGCAGTGGTCCTTGCCTCAGGTTCATTCCCCCGTTTTAGTCAGTATCTGCAGGTGAAGAGCCCCCATCTAAATTGTTATTCACGCATCACATCCCCACTTCCTGTTGCTCTGAAGCGGATCCCTCTGGCACATCCTTAGTGACTCTTTAAGGACAAATTGGTTCTATTAAGCGCGATGGAGCAGTGTGCCAGCTTTTGAGTTCAACACTATTTGCAGCGTGTTGTCCGTAGAATTGAGTACGGAAAAGGTACCACATGAAATATTGGGATTTCTTTTTCTTTATTATTATTATTATTATTATTATTATTATTATTATTTATTATGATCTCATGCTTGAGGAGATCCAATATGCATGTTTTGGGGGATTTGGGAGGCCAGAGTACCTCGAGAAGACCCATAAACATGCAAACTCCACACAGGAAGAGCAGATATTCAAACCCACAATCTCAGAAGTGTGAGCCAGACGTGCTAACCACTTTTTATAATATAAAATGTTTCATATTTATATATATTTCAAAAAAATGTTAGATTTACAATTTTCCAAGAACTTATTTTAACAAACAAACATTGGGGCTCGACCTAACAGGTGCATGTTGTTAGCCTTGTTAGCTTAGTTGGCGAGGCTTGCTAGTGCCATTGTTTTACAAATATCTACTACAAGTAGACAAAGGTACAGTTGCTGACTCTATGCACGTGATAACTTCCACATTATTATTATTATTATTATCACATTTGGGGTACGACGGTGTGCTAACTTCTAGTGCTATCTATCTATCTATCTATCTATCTATCTATCTATCTATCTATCTATCTATCTATCTATCTATCTATCTATCTATCTATCTATCTATCTATCTATCTATCTATCTATCCATCCAGATAGATCTGGTTTAAGTTTAAAACTTAATAAAAATTAAAAACATATGTTAAAAAAAGACACGAAGGATACAATGAAAAAACACATTTGAATGACTGTTTAATATTATATGAACAAATTATCTACGTAAAATCTGAATCTTATTATATACCTTGTGGAGTACCTCAGGGATCAATTCTAGGGCCAAAATTGTTTATTTTGTATATTGTAAGGAATACAAGACTTATTCTGCGAAATGGTATTTTCAACTCTTTCCTAAAAAAATTGTCAATTTATGTTGAGCGATGATTTTATAGCACTTTTTATGATTATTTTTGCATTAAGTACAGTATCGGCCATTTTGGACAGTCAAGTGATTATCGTGACGTGCCGCGCGCGTAATACATGAATATGTGACATGACCGCTAATGACATCAAAGACACTCACAGGAATTATTGTGTCCCACGGCGGACATTAAAGGTGGAATTGCACCCTATATAGCAAAGAAGTGTCAAAAGAGACGGAGGACTCGGCAAAGATTTGTGTCCACAGTCGAAAGCGGCGATGAAAGTGGCCGATAACAATTCATTCATCCGGCCGGCTCATAGCAAGTCGGAGCTCAAATGACCAGTCAAGTCACCATTGACATTGTTCACACTGGAAATGTAAGTTGTGGACGGTCCCTACCTGGACGGTAAACATCCGGGTGACTTCAGGCTAGCTACATGTCGTGTGCTAAGAATGACGTGCTGAAGATTTTACTCTGATCAGAATTAGCACAGTCATTGGGATAGAAGACTGTATTTTTCTTGCCCATTACGTCAGCAAACTCCCATTCAAGTGGACGACGGCAGCTGTCGTTTACGCACGGGATACGTCTTCACGGTCACGTGACCAGGATAACGGTGTTGCGCACGGTATGTTTTTATTTTGATACTTAATTGGTTTCAAAAGAAAATTCAGGGAATAAGATGCCAGATATACACAATGCCTAATCCAATACTGGAAAATTTGTTATTAGTGTCTTTTACAGGGATATTTGACTCATTGAGCCATTTTCAGGAGTAAAAAGTTAATATTTTGACCAGAATGAATGTGATAACTAAAAAAAATTCCACTTGCTGTCGACTGAAGATGACATCACCTGTGCTGAGGAAATAGCTAACGACCAATCATGGCTCACCTGTTTTCTGGCTTTAGGCAGCAAACTGAGCCATTATTGGTCGTTACCTGCTTCCTCAGCACAGGTGATGTCATCTGTGTCACCAAGTTATCACATTCATTCTGGATGAGATATGAACTTTTTACCGCTGAAAATGGCTCAATGAGTCAAGTATCCCTTAAAAAAAAAAAAATTGAAATTAATAAGTAAGTTTTCTACATTTTAGTGTATTTCAATGGTATGTTTTCATGTCCCCAAACTTGTCAACGTTAGTATATATAGATGAATCGTGCGTTTTGGAAACGTAACAAAACACACTATAAAGCATGCAACTCTTGACAAACACAAGAAGTAAGAGTGGCATACCAAATCGAACTGTACCGCTTGGTGTGGAAATGAGGCCCCACAGTACCGCACACTGTATGTCCCAAAAGCAGACGGTCGGCGTCCTGATCCGGCTCCAATTAAGTCTTGCAAATAAAAAGCCTGCCAGGAAAAGTGTTCAAGACACGGAGAAACATTCTTATTTGTCCGTTTTTGGCGATATCCACCTTCTGATTAGTCCCCCGTCGGCCGATCTGTCAGCAAGGATGCGATTTTTGAGGTAAATAGCCACATGAAGCCTGCCTTTCCTGTCCAGATGGCACTTCGACACATGCATGATATGTATGTTTATAAAAAACATTCATGAAATATTTACCCTGGTTGCTGTAAAGCACCACCCCTATATGGGAATACAGTCAAATGTTGGTTTTATGTACTTGTTTTGGTCATTTGCCATTCTTTACACCATAGGCTAACATTGACTTCCTTGTTGTTGGCATGTATTCAACACGGGGTCTCAGGGGGGCTTTTGGACTTTGCTGGATGTTTTGTTTTTGTTTTTTTGGTATTTTCACAAAATAAGAAGCACAATTATATTTGGGCCTAATCTTGTTTTTTAATCTGGGAGGAGGAAAATACGCAACATGAATATGTTACTTGAGACGCATGGCACCGCTTGAACTGTTTGAGCGGATGAGGTTCCGGGATATTATGAAGCATGTGAGTCAGTGCCACTCCTCTTCAACGCTGCAATTTACATTTGACGATAAAAACCGCAAGCCGCAAAAAAGACTGGTTGTCCTTTGGAAAGGCTCGCAGACCGCATTCTGACTTAAAGCGCCGTTTAGCTCCTAATTATACCCTCCGCCGCTCGCCAGACTGAAGCACAGGCCCAGATGGAAACAATGTGTGCGCACCAGGCCACTGCAGCTGGGGCGCTGTGTCAAATTAAAAAGGAAGAAGGACAATTCTGATGTTATGTAAGTGATTTAATACAACAAAGTATGGGGTCAAGCTTTGGGAATTTCAAAGCTACTAATGGTTATGCAACAGACAAACATGTTATTCTAATGGACCTGCTCACAGTGGACCTATGCGTGAGGTCACGGTGATAATAATGTAAATTTAGTCATGGTTGAGTGATTATGCACATATATGTGGATTATGAAGATTACTGCCTATAAATATCAGTTTAAAAGCCACAAGAGCTTTTTTTCCCCTGTGTTTAGATGTAACAAATGGTGTCGTCGTGTCAGCCTTAAATGTAAATGATGCACAGCAAGCCACTAATCCTCAAGCTAAAAGTAAAACATGTGAGACGATGTTCGTATAAATGCCAACAATTTCAGTTTTCTTTTTGATGTCAATAAAAGAATGCATTACAAATAATATAGTCAAATCAAATATATATGAATAGAATAGCAATATACCGGATTGTGGGGTGTTGAGTCAGAACAGAAAAACGTTTGGGAATTTAAAACTAAAAAAAATATATAATGCAGAGGTGCCTTACAAGTTTAATTTGTTCCGTGACCACACTCGTAACTCAAAACATACGACACAAACCCGTATCTCAAATAATCTTTCCCCATTGGAATTAATTGAAATGACATTAATTTGTTCCAGCCTCCTCTTAAAAAAAAACTTTTTGTAATGTGTTTTTAAGACAAATAACACTCGGAAATATTTCACTTGATAAAATCATGCAGTAATAACATTGTTAAGTAGTAGTAGTACTAATTGTGCTCCTTCTGGTGTACAAGACTTGGTCACCGGGAGGCAGTATAATACAATCACGCAGACACAAAGGAAGACTTACACAACTACTGTCATGACTGAAAGCTTAAATATTAGTCTTTTTTTCTTTTCTTTTTTTGCAGAGGATAAACAATATATGCCTGTGAATAATTGTATTCCGAAAATATAGTATTTTTGTTCTTTTAAAAAGTAACAAGGACATTTTTTAAATAATATATTATTTTTCCATTTCCAGTCATTTTTTACATTCAAATAACATTTAGGCATTTGCGGGCTTTTAAACAAAAATATATATTATTTTTGTTAATCTTTCAAAGTGAGCTTTGAGTTTGTTTTATTTTGATCCAACTCAGTGTTCTACTAATATTTATCACTATTTTATTTTAAACTGGCTTTTTATTTATTTCGTTTTATTTACACTCTGTGCTCCCTACAGAAGATGACGATTAATTGATCTGACATGCATCTTTTATAGCACTTTTCCTTAGTAGGGTCAAAGGTGACCTGAAGCCAGCTGACGATTGGACACCGGGCAGGGTAAACCATGGATTGGTCGCCAGCCAATCACAAGGAACAATAGTCAAGCTCACATTCACACTTTTGGGCAATTAAGTGACTTTAATGAACCCACCATGCATGTTTGAGATTTGAACCCAGAACTTCAGTAGGCAGACATGCTAACGACTCAGCTACCATGTTGCCTTTTTTTTTTTTTTATCTCCTAATGATTGGCCTGCACTTTAACAATCTATTTCTGACTCATGACGCAAGGCCAGCCTTATTTCATTACAATTTATTGCAGATTTTTGGTTGGTTTTTATCCTTTTGTTTCATGCTGGCGGAGGAAAAATGGAGAGTACAAGGCGCCAGTTTTCGCCTCTCATATTCACTGCGGGGAAGTTCAGGAAATGACTTTGGTCAACCGCAAGTTGCTCGAGGAGGACGTATACGTATTCCAAATGCACAGCCGTCCCCAATCAGGACTCTCAGCGTCCTCACATTTCCCCTCTTGAACAGAACATTTTCTTAGCTTGCCTTAAAATAAAGTCTTATTAGTTGCACTGGGTTTATTTGCCAAAATAATTTTAGGGTTCCGTTACCTAACGATCCAACTGCAGTGCCGCCTGTCCAGGATGGCGTGTCTCGTATACAGTAGTAATACTCACAGGTCCTAAATACACTTCTCTCAATATTGGTCTTATAGAGCGCTGCCGTTTAAGTCATCAAGCCACAGTTTGCGCACGCGGAGAAATAGAAACTTGCGGTTTGCTCAAGTGGAGTTTGTCTTCTCGCGAGCGGCTGATGAAAAAACATGTATTTACACGGCGCATTTTCATTTTTGGCTCGCTGTGAAATGCACAGAAAGAATGCTGTGTTTTGAAATGAAATACAGTAAATAAGAATGTGGATGTTTCTCCCCCTCGCCAGCACTAGTGTTGACTCTGGCGGTTTGGACGCGAGCCAATGGAGAAGGAAGACTTAGCAGAAAATAATCAGGGGCTCATTACCCAGCATCCTCTTTTCTAAATGTTACATGATACGCCGTTGTTAGCTGTTTTACTCAAAACTCAGAGTGCACAGCGTATCCCTGTGAATATTCTCATTCTCGGTCATTTTATTCTCAGGTTGGATTGCAAGTGGACAGCTCTGGTTGTCTTTATCGGTTGCACGCATTGATATATTGTAGCAGTTTTAACATCGCGATATCACGATATTGCCGTTATCGTTACATCCCTAGTATACAGTAGGTCAGAAAACTATTCAAGGAGATATCCATCCATTTTCCATAGCGCTTGTCCTCATTAGATTTGCAAGTGAATATGAGCGTATCCCAGCGGACTATACAGCATGGACTGGTTGCCAGTCAATAGCGGGGCACGTACTGACTAAACAAAAACGTATTCACACACAAGTGGACATTTTAGACTCTAAAATTAACTCTTTGACCGCCAAAAACGTTTAATAACGTTTAGTAAAATCCAAATGAGTGCCGCCAAAGACGTTAAAAGACGTTCACTATGGGGTTTTTTTGTTTTGTTTTTAAACGGGTGGAGGAAAGCCTTGGCAAGCTGTGCTGAAAGTATCAAGCAGATCGGGTTAGTATAATGACTATTTTTGGGCACTAGATGGCAGCGATGACTCTCTTTGGACAAGATCGTGTAGGAGTCAGTAGAAGACGTGAGGCGGAGCTAGAGTGTTGAGGAGAGAATGACTGAGGAAGCGAAAATGGCGACCGGTTGCAAGCAGCTCACGCTTGAGCATTTTTTTCAAAGACGAAAAGCATCGACCAATGCTAAAGAGCACATTGATGATGATGATGATGGTGACTCCGAGGTTGACGCCGAAGTTGGAAGCATTGACGCGGCGGCTTCGATCACGTCGTAAAGCCTCACCGGCTAGCGATGCTAACGGCGGAAAACGAGCACTTCTGCACAGGCGGACGTTCAATCGGACGATGAAGAGTACCCCGAGTCCAATGCATATTCATCGGAGGAGCGGGTACAGTCTGATCACGGAGAAGACACTGGTTCTGGACTACGATGCCACCATGAATGGAGTGGATAAGATGGATCAGAACATCTCTTACCACCCAGTATAGGAACCGAAGGACATGAGGAAGCCAGACGTAAAACTACCGTAACGTAACCGTAGCATGATCCTGATAGTAGACTTTATGGCAACACACACTGCAGTATATACTTGCTATTCCCCGGAAAAAAACGGCCTGCAAGAAAGTGTAGCTTCTGCACGCGAAGAGGCAATCGCAGTGAAACTAATCTGTTGTGCAAATCCTGTTGCGTCTCCTTGCACGCAGGGGAGTGTTACACAAAAAGAAAAACTGTCGTTGAAACATCCACATAATTGTAAATAGTACCACAGTTGCACACATTTGTAAATAGTTTGCCAAATTGTTTTGTCAAATTGTTACACTGTTGAATGTAAATAAACGTATTTTGCTATCAAAAAACACTTTTTCATTGTTGGTGTTAGTGTTTTACAGAAGTAAAGCACTGTTTAGATGTTTGTGGCATCATTCATGGAAAAAAAAGGTGTCAAATTCACTAGAGTGCATGAAATAATATCGTTTCACTAAAAGCTTGATTTCTCCGTATTTTGGTCCAAAACAGAGCATTTGGATGAAACTAACCTATTTTCTATTGTTGATGACTGAAAAACGGAATAAGGTAGAAACAAACTTTTTCTTCTGATGAAAGATGAGAGTTCAATCTTTCATTTGGTAGTATCTGTGTTTCCATAGTCCAAACACAAAATTTTCTGTGAACCTTGAAAGATCAGTCAAAATGCTTAAATCAGCTGGCACCCACACGTCCTCTTTTCTGAAAATGCTTGGCAGTCAAAGAGTTAAGTGTCTTCAATAAGTATTTGGAATGGAGGAGAACACCAGAGAAAAGCCGGGAAAGCACGCGGAACTCAGTACCGACTTTAATCCCAAACAGACATAGAGCTGGAAATTAATTGAAAATGTGGGGTGATTTTGAGCAATTACAGTATGCAATTTTGTTTTATCATCAACAGAAATGCATGCAAACTAATATTCGATAACAGTTACAGCTCGGACTCGTGCCTAAAATTCATGTTCGCTATTTGTTTACCGTTTAAAGCAACGCTAAGGAACTTTCAGTTTACGTTGATTATGGCAGCGCCATATGGACAAAAGTGGTAATGTTTTGCCTGAAGGAAGACCACATTTCCCATGAGGACAAGCGCATTCTGTCGTTTTTGAGCTCACGCCAGCGAGTGAAAGCTAGGCCATTGTTGATCCTTGATTGTCCTTTTACACGAGTAGCTTCCATTTTCTTTTTTGTCTCCTCAGACAAAACTTTTCAGTTGTTTTGCAGCTTCTGCCAGGAAAGCCGTAATCGTGCATCGACATTCAAGTTGACTTCCGTCTTTGTTACAAATTGTGAAAGGGGGAAGTGACTTATGCCATAAAGCAATCAGCACCTTTGTAGTTTTTTGTGTGGCAGTGTTCCTACCATCCTCCTCAAAGTTGTTTAGTGCCGGTAAATAATAGAGACCCCCCCCCCCCCCCCCAGGCTATGGAAAAGGTACCATTCAGCTAGTTTTAAGTCGATGTTTCATCTGAAGAGTTATGATAATATTTTATTAAAGTTGAAAAAATCCTTAGTGCTACTTTAAGCAGCAAATCCCAAATCAACTTAAATTGGCCACACATTGTACTTTTACTGAAAAACTGATTGTAGTACAAAAATAAAAAATGTTATGTGTTGCCTCACTTTTTGCGGGTGTTACGTTCAACACTCACCTGCGATAGGTGAATTTCCACAAAGTAGCGGTTATTTAAAAAAAATAATAATATCCCCTCCCCGCCTTCAATAACGCTAATACGGTCTGTCACCTTAATGAGCTCTTCTTTGGAGTTGTCTAAAGAGCAGCCTCTCTTAAATTAATTGCCTTCAATTAACTTCTCCTGCAAGTGCACACGGAGGAGGGGGCGGGGGACTAATGAGACACACGCATTGTGTACGAGTAACTGGGATCTGTTCCAAAAATAGCTGACCACTGATGAGACGCTGACTTGCTAAGAAGAATTATTGAATAAATGTTTATCCTGTTTTTTTTTTTTATCCTGTGGCGGAGTGCAGTTGAATTTGGTGCAATCACCAAGGCCCCACTCCGTGTTTGCCTGAAAGATGCCTGGCGGGGTGACAATTTGGTGGCAGAAAAATGATCAAAAATGAGTTCTCGTCAGACCGCGAAAGGCGGATTGCTAATCTCACGTGATTTTGAGGAATTTGATTAAGTTACAGCCAAACATATAATGAGCACATAATACTACATAATGGCCAGAAAAGTGATAATGCCCTGAGGAATAAGAGAAGCCATTTTGATTAGCAGTGCGTGAAGTGGGCTGTAAAGACTCCGCCCACTCTCAGATCCGCCTTCCTGCATTTGTCTACAAAATTAGCACTACCGAAGTAACTGCAAAGTTGTGCCACCCGCCGTGACAGAATTACACTGTTCAAGAAAATAGAGCGTCTGCGTGATTGACTTTGACAGATTTAGAGTCTTAATGAACCGTGTTTTTGTTGTGTGGGCTAAAGACGTATTGTATAGAACGGTGTTGCTATCATATGGCGTACACAACAGAATCCAAGCACGTCTGCTCCAAATTGTCATATTACCGGAGCCGTCTGCTCGTTTCCCTGAATTGCAAATTGCACACCCGCAGAGCTGTTTCTTGTAAAAGTGAAGTGAAACCTGAGGAAATCCATACCGATGATAAATGCGCAAGAGTTCAGAACATCAGAGCTCATTTGTTTCCATTGAAAATGTAACAAAGTAATCAATCCAGTAATGAACTGTCAAATCAGCACACTTTGCCTGAGGTCCTCCACTGAAGCGCGCCAGTCTTTCCTCCAGGTGAAAATAGCAACCGCGTCCCCAGGGCGCTCCTGTGGAATATTCTATATTGACTCGCTCGAGTACAGTCAACAGGTAGCATCTATCCTTGTTCGCCTGCGGTTGAATGTTATTCCGCGTGCGGTTATTTACAGTGGGAAGCCATGAGTGTCTCCATTCTGCGTAGCGCATTCAGCAGCGGCAGCAGACTGGACATCTTTATTTCCAGGCCCGAAATAGCGAGGATGGCGGTTCGGACTGACGTGTTGTGGTTTTTGTGCACTGCAAAGCCCGCGCAGGCTTCGCAAAATTAGGCGGTAGGTTTCACGTGCGTTCAGTTGCATTGAAAGCAATGTGTGCACATTTCTCAGAAAATAATCCTACAATGACTTTTGGAGCTACTGTAATAAGTGAGTGAGTATAAAGTAGTTTAAAGTCGTTGCAGGGTCCAATATTAACAGTGGCTCGACTAGTCCAAAATTCTTAAAATAAATCAACACGTTCTTGCTTTTTAAAATATTTAATATTCAATAATCGATTTTATCCATTTAAATTGATCAATAATCATTGCTTGTTTTACGATTTGCGCATTGCATCACAAAAAAAAGAATTTAGTTTCTCCGACTTCGTTGATTTCAATACCATCTACTGCATATTGATTGAAGCGTCAGTCTTTCCATCTGATACAAAATACCATAAAATTAGTTGTTTTTTTTCAAATTTAAAGATAATTTATTTATATCAAACCACATTTTTATTATTTTTAATTATTGTTTAACCAAGTTCAACACCTGTGTTATATATTTTCCACAATAAAAGAAAATAGTATCATCCGCAAATTGAATACATTTGAGCATTTGGGATACATCCATGAAATAATTTTTGGCCCTAGAATCGATCCCTGAGGTACTCCACAATGTATATAATATGATTCAGATTTTACATAAATAATTTGTCCATACGCATATATTACACAGTCATTCAAATGTATATTTTTCATTGTATCGTTCTTTGTGTCTTTTTTTTTTTTAAACATATGTTTCTACCTATCAATAAGATTGGGCCTTTTTTCAAGGTATTGGTAGCCACGACGGCCAGTTTACAATGAGGAACAAGAAATTAGAAGAATAGAACATTAATTAATTAATTTAATTGCATGCAATTTTAAGGAAAAAATATATATTTTCACACAATATGATTATACACAATTACCTATATTGAGATTTATAGGTCTTTTTAAAATTATTTTAAATGTATTCGTCATTTTATGGTGGGGAGAGTTCATGTACCTATCAAAAGTGCTTATGGCTACCACTTATTTTATTAGCTAAGTACAATGAAATTTAATTGTGCATGTGCTTTGTACAGTACCTGTGTGCTAAGCAAATAAAGCCAGATTGGATTCAACATCCCCAACCACATTGTAATTAAATGTTTGTCAATTCATTTGACATCAACTTTGGGGACTCACTGACGGCATGAAGTTCCTTTTTGAACTGAGTATGTATGTTAATAAGAAGAATTTGAGGGAACACCATCGGAAAAGGTAGATTATAATTCAGTCTCCACTGGCCACCATCTGCAATTATTTTGCTTATTTAATTATGGTCACGCTGCTTATGGAGCATGTTTTGACCATGTTTAACGTTTGTTGTAGGATCATTTACAGCAGATGTTTATTTGTTATTTGGGAAGATGCGTCCGTGTTTGTATATGTCACCTATCAGAATATTTTGATGATGACAAACAGATTTTTTGGCAAACATTTTTAATGTTTTTCCAGTATACAGTCCACATTTCAAATTGCACTGCTTTATGTAATCTCGGGGTGTCAGGCAATTACAATTTTAATCGTGAATAATCGCATGACCTCAATAGTTAACTCACGAATGATCGCACATTTTTTGTTCTAAATGTACAATGACATTTTTAAAATGTTTTCATTTCTCTTTTTAACATAAAACATGGGAACAAATGATAAACTAATAGAAATATGGCTTCATCTTTTATTCACTGATACAGTAATTTCTAAATAATTCATAAAATTGAGTTCAAATTAAAAAGATGTAAAAAACGAGTGTGATATCAATTTGTGTTGAGGTTATTTTTCTGCCACTAGGTGGCATATGTACATTTGTAAGACGTTGGTGCCAGCTCAGTGCATTTTTCTTTTCACATTAAGAGCTATCTAAGCTTTAATTTGATTTCTTCTTTCATCGGTGGGTCTGCCACATACCCCCGTGATAAACAGGGATTTACTGTATATTGAATCTTCTCATTTACACTGCCCTCCCATTGGCAGATCTAAATCCATATCACATTTTTATGCACATTTGAACGAGGCCTAATTCCCATCTGAAAATATTCGATTCCATTACAGTATATATGTATATGTCAACATGCTTCAGTCCGATGTTTTCCATGTCTTCCCTTCTTGTCACGCTGAGTTAGAATTGACTAGTTGCTTTTACGTGTTCTTGGCCTAAAAACAGATCCCAGAGGCAAACGGTGAGCTTTTCTCGAGCCCCATTAGAGACGACATGTTTCCTCTGATAGAAAACCGCACTTGGAGCTGCCGCGTCACTCTCAAACTGGTTGCGGAAATAAAATGAGTTTTTTGTCCCCTGCCGTGTGTGATTAAAGGTTACGTCCACCTGTTGATATGACCACGAGACTAAAACTTTTGTTGTTGTTGTTGTTTCATTGATGAAAGAGAAGATAGAAATGTAAAAATTGAAATACAACTTTTTGGACACGTGGTCAAAATTTGCTTTAATTGGACCTTTTATCCAGGCCAACCCGCTGCCGCCCTTCGCGGTACTATTTACTATACTATACTATAAATACCGTAGGTCATGTGAGGTGAGAAACATTTGTAGACTATTATTTGGACATTTTGCATCCAGCAGATGGTGCGCTAATGAAAACGGCTTTGTTATTTCTTAAAGTGAATTGCCAAATTGATGTCTCTATATATTCACGTTTCATAATGCTAACATTTTCCTGCCAGCTCACCCTATCATTTTCTGCTATATTTCTGCCCCAACTTGCCAAGGAAACAGCAATAGTGCATGTGTCATGAAATCTCCCCAAGCAACAAGTGGCATGGCAAAGACTAGCAAGTCACATCTGCGCACATCTGTTGAACTGCTACTGCTCACTAGCTTTTGTCATAGCCCCTTTGACACTGTATTAGAGTTAAAATTACTTCAATAATAAGCCTGAAAAGGATTTTTAATAATATTGCAAGAAGAAATAGCAAAGAAAAAGCAGTCAAGCATGTCAAGCAGAACTTTGCCGCTAATATTTTGTCATTTTTTTGCTTTTGTAAAACCGCAAACAATCCACACCAAAAAAAAGCGCAACACTCAAGTTGAACATCAGTGCGACTCCTAAATTTGTCTGACTTTCAAACTGTTGGCTTTTCGCTCTCAAATTATTATATATATTTTTTTAAAGCAGTACAAAGTTGAATTTCAGTTGACATATACAAACATCTACAGCAGTGAATGAGTTCAGCAAGTTGCATATTGTTAGCTTAATAGCATAATTGCTTATGTCATTTTTGAATGTTTTTGAATAACAATAATAAATACAAGAAATTGAACTAAAAAGAAGAATCTAGTTGCTTTGATTTATGACCAAGAATCTACACACACATTAAGTGGGGGAAAATATTTTAAACAAGTACATACATTGGGGATTTTATTGGCATTTTGAATTAAAAATAACATGCAATTATGCTAAAAATAACAGACAATTATTCTATTTTATCCATCTATTTTCCAAGCCGGTCATTCCTCACAAGTAAAAAAAAAAAAAAAAAAAAAAACCCTTTAAAGAAAAAATGAAAAGAAATAAAAAGGATATTCAAATTTTTAATGATAATTAATCGCATGACTTCAATAGTCACGATTAATCACAAATATTCTATCTGTTCTAAATGTACAATAAAATAAACTAGTGTGATATTGATTTGTGCTGAGGTTATTTTTCTGCCACTAGATGTCGCAATAGCATTTGTAAGACGTTGGTGGCAGCTCAGTGCATTTTTCTTTTCATATTAAGAGCTATCTAATCTTTAACATGAAGTAACTTGTGAAATTCAGCACATTTTTAAAATTGTAAAATTACAACTTGACTATTGAGCGTGTTAAAAAAAAAAAAAAAAGGAACTTTCAATTAACTCAAAATTAACACACCAATTTTGACCCCCCTAATTTATTGATTAATTTATTTTATTTTAAATCCTTTTTCGTAATATAAAAATGCATTTTTCATCACACTGCGTGCAAACAATTACAGATTACATTATAGCTCTGATGTGCCAATTTTGGCTTGTAGTTCTTGAATTTACCATCTTTTTGTTTTGTTTTTTTCCCCCTCCCGGCAGGCCCATGCAGATGATGTACTCACCAAAGAGGAGCAGATAGCGCTGCTGTTCAAAGCCAAGCGCAAGTGCGAAGGCCTCGTCAAGTCGAGGCAAGGCAAGCTTCCCGGTGAGTAACGAAGCCGCCCTCCTCGTGTCTATTTAAGGCAAAACGCTGGCACTGGTAAGCCAAAGCCTTAAAATAATCCTCCTGAAGCAAAGTTGTACTTTATCAGGTTTTTAGTAAAGAATGTTTTGTCTGTTGTTTGCTCAAAAATAAATAAAATCAGGTGGCAGGGAGTTGGTTGCATAAAAAAAGCGTATCTTTTGTGAACAGATGAAACATTAAAGCCACAAACCGCTAGCAGTGAATCCAGTTTGAATTTCTTTTCTTTTTGAAAGTGCAACCTTATGATGATGATGAAGTACAACAGTGTGAATTATGGTGCAATGAACAAAAGGTGTTTGTTTGTTCTGATATTCACGTCTGCATGTCCCATTTCTACTACTGCCAAAAGCATATCGCTAGCCATGACGTCCGCTGGCTAGAGGCTGAGCTGCACTGTGTTTGTTTGTTGACATTTGGCTTGAGCGTGAAAGGTACACTTCCTGTCGCTTCCCTAATATATTCCCTATTGGAACACGTTTACATTTGCTGGATGTCACTGACAAATCTGATGTTGTCCAACACAATTCTGTCATGTATTGAAGAAATGACAGGCCTTGTCAAAGGATAAAAATAGCTGTCATGATTGTAACTTTTAAAGGACCCAAGGCTGCCCGGGTCAATCAAATCAAAAGGAATCTTCTGATAAGCACCGGGAAGGTCAGGAATACATTTGAAAAGCCATCCATCATGTCTCTATCTGTCCATCCATTTGTACGAATGTGATAAGGCCTTAACATGTTTTATTAGAACACCTGCCACAGAAACAAGTGCTTTAATGCGGACCCTTTCAATTTCAGGCCATTATTACGCTTGCAATCAATCCAACTTCATTACCGTTGATTGCGTTTCCACGAGAGTGATTTCCTGTGGCTCCATTGACTCTGAAAAATTTCTGTCACAGACTCCCGCCGGGCCTAATGACATAAAGATGTGTTGTTTTTTTGGGGCTGGGGACGGGGGGGGGGGGGGTTACAGCTAAATGGTTTTATGGTCTAACTGCGCAGTATGGTGATGGCTGTATGGTGCTTCAAATCAAGAGCGTATTACGTAATTGGAAGAGGTCGCGCTAAAATCTTTTGTATGTGCTAAATGTCGATTTCTCGCTTCACTATTTGATTAAAACGCTAATATCTACCAACAATGTGAAAACGTCTGCAGTTGATCGCGTATTTGCTTCAGATAGCTATGGAATGTGTTTTTTGAAAAAAGAAAAGCTATCTTTTTTTTTTTTGCCAAGAAGTATCAGTGACTACATTTGTACTTTTTTTTTGCCAAATAGCAATTTATTTCAGTTTTTGTTTTTCTCCCCCATTGTTAATTCTTATTGGACTAATGCTGCAGTGGGAAATATCCCACTTAGCGTTTACACCATTTACCCTGACAATGCTCGAGTCAAATGTTTAACTCTTTGACTGCCAGACGTTTTCAGAAAAGGGATGCCGTCAGTGCCAGCCGATTTAAGCATTTTGACTGATCTTTCAAGGTCCACAGAAAATGTTCTGTTTGGACTATGGAAACACTATGGATACTACCAAATGAAAGATTGAACTCTCATCTTTCATCAGAAGAAAAAGTTTGTTTCTACCTTATTCCGTTCTTTAGTAATCAACAATAGAAAATGGTTAGTTTGACCCAATTTCGCCTGTTTTGGACCAAAATACGGAGAAATCAAGCTTTTAGTGAAACGATATTATTTCATGCATTCTAGTGAATTTGACACTTCTTTTTGTCCATGAATGATGCCACAAACACCTAAATAGTGCTTTACTTCTATAAAACACTACCACCAAGAATGAAAAAGTGTTTTTGATAGCAAAATACGTTTATTTACATTCAACAGTGTAACAATTTGACAACAATTTGGCAAACTATTTACAAATGTGTGCAACTGTGGTGCTATTTACAAATATGTGGATGTTTCAACGACAGTTTTTCTTTTTGTAACACTCTCCTGCGTGCAAGGAGACGCAACAGCATTTGCACAACAGATTGCCTCTTCGCCTGCAAAAGCTCCACTTTCTTGCAGGCCGTTTTTTCCGGGGAATAGCAAGTATATACTGCAGTGTGTGCTGCCATAAAGTCTAATATCAGGATCATGCTACGGTTACGTTACGGTGATGTTACGTTGTGGCTTCCTCATGTCCTTCGGTTGCTATACCGAGTGGTAGATGTTCTGATCCATTTTATCCACTCCATTCATGGTGGCATCGTAGTCCAGAAACAGTGTCTTCTCCGTGATCAGACTGTACCCGCTCCTCCGATGAATATGCATTGGACTCGGGGTACTCTTCATTGTCCGATCGAATGTCCGCTTGTGCAGCTCCGGCGTTAGCAGCGGTAGCCGCGCTTAGCCGGTGAGGCTTACTACGTGTTCATAAACAGTCGCGTCAAAGCTTTCAACTTTGGCGTCAAGCTCGGAGTCATCATCATTATCATCATCAATCTGCATTGGTCGATGCCAACTCTCCATCGCCCGATCGAATGTCCGATTGTGTAGAAGTACCCGGCCGGCTATTGTGCGCGTTTTCCGGCCTTAGCAGCGCTAGCCGCGCTAGCCGCGCTTAGCCGGTGAGGCTTACTACGTGTCATAGGAGTCGCGTCAAGGCTTCCAACTTTGGCGTCAAGCTCGGAGTCATCATCATCGTCGACATCAATGCGCTTTTTAGTATTGATTGATGCTTTCCGTCTTTGAAAAAAATGCTCAAGCGTGAGTTGCTTGCAACCGGTTGCTTGGTCAAGCCACAATGGCTTGAACCAGCCATTGTCTCCTCAACACTCTAGCTCCGCCTCACGTCTTCTACTGACGCCCACGGTGGGCGGCCCATCCAACCTTGTGCAAAGAGAGTCATCGCTGCCCTCTAGGGGCCAAAACGAGTCTTTTACTAATCAGATCTGCCTGATACTTTCAGCACAGCTGCCCAAGGCTTTCCTGCACCCGTTTTTGAAAAAAAAAAAAAAAAAACATAGGGGACGTCTTTTAACGTCCTCGGCGCCCTTCCCTAGGTTTATGCTAAACGTTTTATAACGTTTATGGCAGTCAAAGAGTTAAAAACAACAACAACACACACATGGCTGACGAACACGATAAGTATTTGCTTTGTAATCATTATAATGATGGAAATATTGTGTATAGCGAATTTTATGGAGTTACTGAGTAAATAGGTCAAATGACCTTACTATATATATATATATATATATATACTGTAAATGCAGAGGATGGATGTATGGATGTATGGACGGACAGACGGACGGATGGATGGATATAGTGATATACAAACACACCGATTTCCCGCTTTGAATGATAGATAGATATGTCTACTGTCGATACTGTAGATAGATGGATGGATAGATGGATGGATGGATAGATATTCGACTGACTGACTGACTGTCACTCTGACTGTCATTCAGTCAGTCAGTCTGACTGACTGACTGACTGACAGTCAGATTTTATTGACAAAGAGATGTTCAATGAGATTCAAGCATCTCTTTTCAGTGCAGAATATTGTAAAATGGAAAGATTATATATATATTCCTATGACAAATAATAAAGTAACATAAAAACAAGTAATATACGTATACTACGTAAAAATAAATACATTTAACTCGTAACGGTAAAGCCATCTGGTCTAAACTTGCTTATTGGAGTAGGCGTGGCTCAGTGGTCGTCTCCCATCCCAGAGGTTGTGGGTTCGATCTCATGCCATTGCGGCCACGTCGAAGTATCCTTCAGCAAGATACTGAACCCGATGCTGCGTCATCAGCCGGTGAATGAGTAGTTGAACGTAAAGCGCTTTGAGGGCCTTGTAAAGTGCTATATACATGAAGGACCATTTACTTGTATGCAGTATGTCAAAAACAAGTGAGCGCACCCCCTCACATTTCAAAAGACATTTTCATGAGACACGACACTTTGACCGAATGCAAAGTAGTGATTGTACATCTTAGCTAAACCCAAAGTGCCAATATGTGTCAACCACTGATACGTCTATTTTCCAAAGTCAACCTCCGGATGTGATTCTGAGCATGTGCACTCAAATTCTTTGGCCGACCAATGGCGCGCCGTGTTCTGCGCGAAACGTGTCCCGTTAAACCGCTGGATGGTCTCGGCCACTGCGCCGCAGCTCAGTTTCAGAGCGTTGTCAGTCTTCTTATAACATAGGCCCATCTTTGGGACAATTTGGACAATCTCACTAGGGGGTTTACTCACTTTTGTTGCCAGCGGTTTAGCTATTACGAGCTGCATTTTGAAGAAACAATAAATTTACAAGTTATATAAGCTGTACACCGACTACTTTTCATTGTGTCCTTCCTTCAGTGTTTTCCCATGGAAATATATAATTAAAGATCTGCAGAAATGTGAGTTTTGTGAGATACTCTACAGTATCTGTATGTTTTTGGTTGGCAACTCAACGCAGCAATGAGGCGTAAACTGCTTTTGTGTTTCCTCTGCTTTCCTTGCGCCAAGGGGGTGATTATTTGTATACTCATGGATGCCTGAGGAACATCAAAATCCAGCAGAAACCCAACCGCGTTGTGGTTTTCTGTCCACTTGAGTGCCTGGAAGGATATTTCGGATTATGGAAGCCAAACCGATATTATGTGCCCGCTTTGTTCCAAGTGAATTGCGGTCATAGTGATTGGCCGCTTGTAAATGAAACATGCAATTAAAAGTGTTTGCTTCCAGGATATGGACACAAAAGGTTTATTTCCTCCCGGTGTGGTGTTTCCCAACGGTGGGTTTGAGCAATATCCAACAATTTCGAATGAGATTGTGAAAATATGACTGCAGGCGCCAAACGGCTCTTATTATGATAATCACATGTTTGCTCTCCAAGTGGATTTAAGAGCCATTGCAATGAGAGTGTGCGTTTGAGTGTGCATGTGCATGTGCATGTGTGTGTGTGTTGCTCATCTGACCAACAGCTCGCTTCATCCGTTCTGACGGGTCAGTGTGACTGCGAGGCTTCGTGTCACACTAGAGCAGCACATTTGGACTGTTACCTCGTTTATTTGTATATTTTAAAGTATTATTTTTGGGGGTGTCAGGTAGGGGTGCACCGATCGATCGGCCCCGGTTTCCTTAGTTTTGAGGGATCGGTGATCGCACGATCCCTTAAATATAAACCGATCTTTTCCACCGATCTCATCTCCCTCCTCAGAGGTCTGAAAAAGTCAGCCACTGTCCTCTTCTGCTGAGATGACTAATAGGGTTTTTATTTTTATTTCTGAGAACTACTTAATTTGCAGTTAAAACAACCCGTTTGTATTATTTCACAGATATTGTTCAATGTTTTCCAATCAAATGAGATTGGAACTCTGAAGGTGTGTGTATGCTGCTTGTTATGAAAAAAATTGAGATCGGAAAAATCGGGATTAGCAGGTCAGACTTTTTAAAAGATCGGTCAGAAAATTGTGATCGGTGCACCCCTAGTGTCACGCGATAAAAAAATTTATCGTAATTAATCGCATGACTTCAATAGGAAATGTTCTGTTCTAAATGTACATTAAAATGTACAATTTTGTTTTTCTAAATGTCATACTCTTAACATAAAAGTGTGGAAAAAATGTTAAACTAATCGAAATATGGCTGCATATTTTTGTCATTAATACAGTAATTTCATAATAATTCATAACATTTAGTTAAAATAAAAAACATGTACTGTACTCTAAAAAAACAAACGAGTATGATATTGATTTGTGTTGAGGTCATTATTCTGCCACTAGATGGCATAATTACATTTGTAAAATATTGGTGACAGCTCAGTGTATTTTTCTTTTCATATTAAAAGCTATCTTTATTTATTTTTATTCTGCAAATTTTTTTAATTGTAAAATACAACTTGACCCCAGTCTCCACAAATATATGCATTAGTATCAAATGTATTACTGCTAAATTTTGACGTGGACGTGTCTGCTGAGTTGCGACTGGAATTCCCCAGTACAGGCTTTCCAAGTAAGGGGCAGTCATTAAATGCACGTTAAAAATTAGTGGCGTTAAAGGAACTTTAAATTAAAATACTAATTTTGATACCCCTAAATGCAATGCATCACATCAATGAGTCTACTAATTTGTCGTGTTTGGACTGATCGTTTATATTTGGTGTAATTCCACTATCGACCGTGGGATGGCGGCTTATTTAGTATGAAACTGTGTACATTTGACAGAAGAAGAACAAAACAGGAAGTATTCCAGCACATCCTAGTTTTTGTTGCTAATCATCTACTGTAATCTTCATGTTAATGTTCATCTTTGGGCATGATTGATTATTGATCTATATTGTGGAATGATAAGTTTGTTTAGAAAACAACAGGATTTGTTTACTGCAAACACTTAGAGGCCTCAGTATACTGTTCGACTAAAAAAACATTTTTGTGTTATCTCTCGGAGATCCATCGGATGGGGGTTTAATGTTAGTGGTTAATATTGTGCGGCCTGCTCTTAGTGGTCACATTTAGTTACCTTCCATTAGGATACTCACATGCCGATCCATGGGTCGCTGTTCACTGACCTCTTTTGCTTCAGTCTTCCAGTTAAAGGAGCCGTGATTAATTTTTTACCTGATTAATGAAACATACGTCCCCTATGCAGTTGACTTTATGTGGATGGATAAACACGTAGTGCATGTTCCCGTTTCTGCTTGATTAAAGGTTTTTCCTTTTAATGGCCCCATTAAGGGTCTCCGGCGTTGCACTTCTACCAGGCCAGTCCTGTTGCTGACTTACAAAGTAGCATTAACACACCCTTTCAGCCTTCAGTCTTAAAAATCAATAATCAGAAGGTTGTCTAAATGCTGCTAATTTGCCTTTGTCAAACGAAAATAAAGTACTGAAGTGAGAAAAGCAGCAAAACTGCAAGAACCAAGGAAGACAGGATCTAATTAAGATTCCTCACTTGAATTCATCTGAGAGACCTGTTACATGTTTTAGCGGGTGCTGCAGTCTTGGTTAGCAAAGATGGGCTCCACAGTTAACTATAGCGGCTATGGAACTGAGATATTTGCAATTCAGTTCCATTTGATGGATTCAATAGTGCCCTCAAGCGTTTGAAGCCAGTTTCTCACTGCAACATGAAATTGAGTTGACCTATTCCGAGAAGCAACAGGCGTGACGAGGTGAAGTCCAATGAAAGCTTCCCGATGATCCGTGTTAAGTGTTTACCATGAAGTGGTGGCAAGGCGTCGGACATGTTAGATTGTTTTTAGTAACTTTGACCAAAGTTATGCGGTGTGTTGTTGTTGCTTTGTGGTGTGACCTTGAATGTGCGGAACACCCAAAGGATCATTTTGGGGAGGTGTGGGGGGGGGGATATTTCTGTATTTTTCCTGGCTGACCACCCGCTGAGGCGCTTTAGATGTCTAGACAGCTGTTTTTGCACACAAGATTAGCTTGTCTTTAATATTTTATTTCGCTACATTAGCGGTTCTACACTAGGACAAACAGCACTCAAACATCATTGTTGCTCAATTAAAACACAATATTAAGGAATTACAGGAAATAACAAACTGTAATTTTCATAGAGAACATGACCATAACCACATAGGCCTGCTAGCGCACTAGCATGCTAGCAGTCAAAGTCAGGCAGATGGTTCCACTATAGAAACAAACACACAAATATAACAGTACATTAAGAAGATTCTTACAAACACTTGTATAATAAATCTTACATTTATCATATAATCACACAAATTGTATTTATTTTTAAAGCTGACTCAAATGGCCGCTACAACAGTGAGGCAAGTCAGCTGCACATAAATTCCACCAGACTGCCTTAATGTCGTTCTAAATTTGGTAAGAGAGAAAAAAAAAAACACTCTCTGCATTATATCAACTTTCTTTCTCAACTCAGTATGTTCTTGTTATTTGTACTTAAAATACACCCAATTGCCAGACAAGCTTCTCATTGAGGGGAAACACACTGAGGCTGGCATGGGGGGAAGTGGGGGGAAGACAGTGTGTAGGGATGTGGGATTGATGCCCCAGACCTCGCTTTGGATAAAAAATAGCTGGAGCTTGTGGTCTGTGCATAGAATAACATCATTGGGGAAAACGTGGAGCAGCTGTTTTGACATCTGCAGGTCGTAATTAAAATCACGCCGTGGGTGTCGGGTCCATTTGCATCACTAATACCACACTTCCCTTTGAGTCTGGTCTTTGTTTGCGTTGTAGTCATATGATGTCTATATTATGTACACTTACATACATATATAAACACAGTACAGTGTATCTAATTTAGACCTATTGGTACGTAGGTGGTCCTATAGTAATAGCTCAGGATGTCTGGTCAGGGGGGGAAAAAAAGCATGTCGTCAATGCATGCCCCCCCCCCCCCCCCCCTATAGTCTTTGATTGCAGGAACTTAATGGATGGACTGCAGAGAAAGCATACTTTTGGTTTTATCCCAAGCTGGTTATTAGTGGTCAAAGTCAGGCAGATGTTTCCAATAATGACACAACGTAAATGCCAAACCGTACGCTAGGAATCTGGGGTGGGGTGGACGGTGGAGGGGGAACGTTGTTATCAGAGGCCTGTGGTCCACCAGTATGCTGACAATCATCTTATGGGCCTCTGGTAGTATATAGGTTTTTTTTTCTTCTTCTCCTTTTTTTTTTTTTTTTTTAAGTCTCAGCAACAACCGCAATCCTTTGTTGAGCATCTGTAAAAACATTTGTAAAATATATTGTGTTTCATTTATACTTTTCACGGAGTTTTATAAAAAAAAAAACTATAATTGATCAAGGATTTAATCAGCAGATGGAGCAATGTATCTATTTTTAAAAAAACTAATAAAATGCAAAATATAGTCAGATGCCGATCTTGTCGATCAGATCGGTGTAAAGTCTAGTTTTATTATTATTTTATTTATTGTGAATAGTTGTTCGTAATTATTTTAAAATTCATAATAATTAAAAATTAATTTAAAGAAATTTGGAATTATAGCACAATGAAAATTTGAATACATTATTATTATTATTATTATTATTAATTAATTAATGTATTTATTTATTTATTTCTTTTGTGGGTAGGTTTATTGGTTGTAAAAAGTATTTTACAAATAAAAAATATTTTCAAACATATGCAGTATTTTTTCTGGTCAATAATTACTAATCAATTCAAATTAAAAAAAAATCTAATTCTAAAATGTATACTCACATAAAAATTTGGTATGTATTTATATTATCTTAACTTTATTGTGAATAGTTGTTTTAAATTCATTTTAGAAGTAAAAAAAAACATTTTATTTTTGGGGGGAGAAATAAATATATGGAAATTTTATTTTAATTGAAATGTTTATTTGTTATTTATTCCATATATATTCATTGATTTTGAAAATAATAAACTGCAAATAATATTTTTCCCTTTTAAAACCCAAATAAAAATATTTATCGTTTCATTTTTTGTCGATTTGCCTATTCTCAGATTTATTTTGTCAGTGTTTTTTTAATATAGATTTTTTTTTACGTGTATTTTTCTTTTTGTAAGGAGACTCCCCGCACCCGTTGTTCACGCTTTCATTCCATTGGCAGTATAACTCGCTTACTCGAGAATTTCTTTGTTTAAAAAATAAAATAAAAATCCAGCACAAATATGATGGGCCTCAATTATACTTGGATTTTCAAGATTAATTTGTGAGATTTCCACAGTAATTGTACATCCCCATGCAGCTTGTGTTGTATAGAAAAACGGCCCTTGCCCATTAGGGTTAGCTGGAGCCTATGCCAGTTGACTTTGGCCGAAAAGCGGGCGCACCATGGATAGGTTGCCAGCCTGTGTCACACTATTTACAATGAAGATCTGTCTGTTGCAAGCACTCAGCATGCTTAGAATGCCATTATTGTAAGTCTTAATTGCATCTTAATGGACGGAAAGTGGACAACAATATGTGCTCTCTGCTTGACCCCCAGTGCCATAAATGCCCGCTCATTTACATACTATGTAAAGCACATTCATGTGCCCCATTTTTTTTTTTTCACATGAGTTCACACTGCTGCTTTTGTAGAAAGCTATATAATACGTGATGCTATATTTCCCTGCTTTTGTCTCCGTAGATGGTAACTGCTTACCAGAATGGGATGGCATTGTGTGTTGGCCCGAAGGGACTTCGGGAAAGCTCGTGTCCACTTCATGTCCGGAGTACATCTACGACTTCAACCATAGAGGTAAGCCAATAGCAGCCACAAGTTGATTTTCTTCAACATGCCGCAGATGTTTTCAAAACAAAATCCTGTGTGTTTGTTGCACAATAAGCCCCAAACCCAAAGGTATCAACTCAAGTAAGAATAGAATATGGCACACCATATTTATAGTTGTGTAAATGGTTTCATTGGTCGTGTAATGGTTCACATTGCTGGCTGTCATTTAAAATCAGCAATTCCTGAAATTTACACTCTACCATGATCCTGAACCTGACCTGGAATATACTCTAACCCCAAGACTAATGATTTTATTAAAATTTATTTCACATCAAGGTGACATACAAATCTTACCTAAATAAATGTTTGAAATCAAACAGTTCTAAACGATTAAGTGCAAATGTATTGTACTTAAATGTTAAATACAACCGAACTGTACTTAACTCATTCAATAAGTTTTTAATACTTTGTCCTTCATTCCCAAAAACATATTTATATTTATTTTTTGTTTTTAAGGCTTTGATACAGCTTCTGACATGAAGAGATCGCTTTAAGCAATGGTAGTTATTACAAAAAACGGCCAGCAGGTGGCAGCAAAGTATAAGAGATCAACAAACTCTTTTCCCCAATGTTTTCAACTTAGAATTATTCTAATGCTAATTGCTAATTGATAGGAATAGACTCTAATCTTTCTTTTGTTAGGTGCCATGTTTTTATAGCAATAGAACACAATATTCTGTGGGCCTTGCAAAATAAGTCAAAATCCAGTCAAATTAACCGGAGCGACGGGGGCTGCTTCAGTGAAAATGGCTTTGAGTGAATGAGTTAACAAACGTCCTCTTCCAGAGTAAAATAATAAAGTTTCAGCCATTGCAACAATATTGCAAAGTGTGAACATTTCATGTGGTGATTTGTTTGCGTAAAAAAGAAAGAGCACGCGTACAACTAGTGGTAATCATTAGGATCAATTAGGATTGCTATTCTGATATAAAGCAGAAATTCCAGACATTTTCATAGTTGACAAGTGCTAATTTTAAAACTGTGGACCATAGTCTTTAGGTCTTATTATTTAAAAAATAAATAAATAAAAGCCTAATGGAAGACTCCAGACTGTAACTTGATCTTTGATACTTTGTCTTTAACTCATTCAGTCCCAGCCATTTACACTGAAGCAATCCCCTTCGCTCCCGGCTGTTTTACTAGATTCTGACTGATTTTGCAAGGCCCACAGAATATTGTGTTCTATTGCTATAAAAACATGGAATTTACCAAAAGAAAGATTAGAATCTCTTCTTTCATCAGGAAAAAAAGTATATTTGTATGTCTTCCTGTTTTGCAGTAATTAGCATTAGAATATAGCTAAGTTTTATCATTATTCACAAATCTATTTAGAATTGTGAGTAAATTTATAAAGCTTTATTTCAACATGGCCCTGGTTGATCTCTTTTGAGTTGAGCTGCCACTTGCTGGCCGTTTGTGTAATAACTACCATTTCTTCAACCAGTTTTTGCAGTTGTGAGGCTGCATCAAAGCCTTCTGTATGCTTTAGCATTAAAAATAATAATAATAATTTTAAAACATATAAATACGTCTTTGGGACACTTAAAACATTTAAAATAAAACGTAATTATACATTTTTGGGAGCAAATGAGTTAAACAAGGTGAAGCAACATGTGGTTCAGGTTATTTTGAATGCCCTGTTCCAAATGAAAAGCTGCATGTTTGTGATCACGAGGCAGCGATTTAATGTTGGTTATAAGTGGGACAAGACGCTGCCGTGTGAAGTGGAGTACACGCATCCTGATTTGTAAAAAAATCAACATGTGAAAGACCCACCACACGATGAGGAAAAACTCAGCAACAGCGCAAGCTTCAGGTCGCTACCCAATTGTTCTAAATCCTTCCATTTCACATCACAATCACAAAGAGTCTGTGGCTGGTGTTGACCACACACACAGATTTGTTATTGTTAACGTTGGGCAGTTTTAACATTGATGACGGTCAGCCCCAACTGTTCTCCGAGCCAACTGGAGAGGAGGGGGGGAAAAAACATTTATAACACACACCATATCACAAGACAAGCTTTCAGTAAAATCTGATAATTGGACCTTTGCTTACTTTGATTGCAAGGGAGGAAATGCTCAAATTGTCCAATTAGTCTCCTCCATACATTTTTTTTTTTTTGGAATGTGCATGTGCGGGTGTGTGTGTGCGTGCGCGTGAGTGTGTACTCATTAATTCACCTAAAACCTATTAAAAATCCCATACCGTTCACCTAAACCGAATACTTCAGAATCCAGCTAGTCATGAGGTTGTCAGGAGACCCGAGGAAGGATCAAAGAAAGGAAAGTGAAATCCAGCACCGACCAGACATCACCTACTACCCACCGGGTTACCAACCAGAATCTTTCACCAACCCCAGAAACATCTAAATTCCAACAAATTAGGGAGACCTCAAGAGACCAAAGGAAAGACTGAAAAAAGAAGGAAGGATAGATGAAGTGAGATCCACGGACATCAGCCTCCACCGATTCAACGGCCAGAGGAAGAAGCAGATTGTGTTTGAATTTCGATAGATGCTGGTGTGGTGGATCTGGCATGCATGAAAAACTCCACCAAAGAGGGGAGCCGTCGACCCAGGCCAGGACAGAGCAAGCACAACCCCCCAGGGACCCCCAGGCCACGGCAGCGCCAAGGCACAACCCCCGGGCCCCGCAAGGGCCACCGGCCGGAGAGCAAACCCAGGACCTAGGAGCGCCCCCCACCCCAACATGGCCCGCGCCCCAAGCCCAACGCAGCAGAACACGGCACGGCAGGCCCGCCAGGCACCCCACCGGCCCACAGCCCCCGCTCCCCCCACGACCTCTATACAATATGTGTGCGTACAGCTTCGTGCGCACACACCTCACTTGACAGCTCTTGAAATATTGTAGTGTTTATTACAGTAATACATAAAACATTTCCTATCACAATATAATAAGAAAAAAAAGCTTATCAATTTTTGTATACTTGTGCGTAGGACGAACGTACCGCCGATGCGGCAGCAACGGGACGTGGGAGATCTCCACAGCCAATAACAAGACGTGGGCCAATTACAGTGAATGTGCAAAATTCCTTTATCATTACAACCAGAGCCAAGAGAAGGTAAGGCTCGCACCGTACTGCAACCTTTGACATTTTTCTTGAGCTTGCAGGAATTATTTCCTGACTTCCTATACACAATACCGGGCCCTATATAATGAGTTTTTCCATTTTGTAGTGCTGTTCCAATGTGTAGCGTAAATTGTCCCCAAGACATATACGCATACTGTTTGTGCATATCGTCGTTAGCGTAGTCATGAGCATTCTGTCAAGCAGTACAAGACAAGTCATTGTGACAGCACAACAGTGTGCGCTTGAAGAATATTTGCCTTGTTTTGCTTATTGAACAGAGACAAAATACATGAATAAACATGACTGTTTATGCGCCGCAGTTCATTTCCATCTGTCGTCTCTGGACCAGTGTTATAAAGTCATCCTAAAAGTGAATATAAACAGGATATAAAGAGGAAATTATTGACTTTGTGCTGTGTTGGAAAATGGTGCAGAAGCAGCTCAAGTGTCTTTCAAACAAACTGTGAAACCATCCATCCATCCATCGATTACCAGAACCATAATGTATTTTACATCAAAAGTCAACGGAACCTTCAATTATTCATTTCAAGAAATTGGGTTGCTAAAAAAAAATGCTTGCAATCTGTCAACTTTATTAGAAGTGAGAAAAATTCACAATTTTGGACCAGATTTGAGCAAGAAAAATGAAATAGACGCACATCGGGGCCACGCAAAATGATGTGGTGGGCCGGATCTGGGTTTGACACATCTTTTCCCGCTAAAGCCTATGAGAGAATATCCAGGAAGGAGCTGTGCTACTTCTTGAGGAAGTCTGGAGTGGGAGAGAAGAATGTGAGAGTAGCACGCTAATTGCAGGGCATGCATGAGAGCTTCAGGGAGATGGGACACAAGAGTTTCGAGTCGACATTTGGGCTGTAAAGTATTCGAGTCTCTTCGAGTTTGCTGAGGCCCCCCCTTCCCAACGCCCAAATACATACTGTTTACTTTTACCTTGCAGGTATTTATTTATTTTTTTTTCATCTGAGCTATCAGGGTAGAGTTTTTGGCAACACGGCAGACTTCCCGTTCTGTTGGCCGTTGTTGTTGTTTTTATTTTTGTTTTATGACTCTCGGACTGTTTGTCAATGTTGTTAACTGAATTTCATTGTTCTGACAATGTCAATGAGAATAAATGGGATTCCATCGGGGTCAGGTCTGAGCCCCTTCCTGTTTGCAGTGTCGATGGATAGGCTGACACGTGAATGGTGTTAGACTAGATGTGTTTTTTCGGATGATGAATGTGATCTGAAGTGAGAGCAACGAGCATGTGGAGGACCATTTACAAAAGTGGAGACATCACTGGACACGAGGGGAATGATGATTATTTGAAGTACACTGCAAAAAAACAAACAACTAAAAATAGGTGAAAATGTCCTCAAATTTAGACATTTTCTTAATTTAAGCAACAACAAAATCTGCCAATGGGGTAAGAAAGAATTCTTAATACTCGTATATAAATTGAGCCCCTTCAAAACAGTAACAGGTCTTAAATTTAGAAACACTTTAGTAAAATGTTCTTATTACAAGCAAAAAATGATGTTATGTAAGAAAAGTTTACTTAAAATAGTAGTTTATTTTCATTAAATGATCTTTGTGGAGTTTGTCACTCTTTTACTCGCGACTGCCCCCTCTGGCCCAAAGCGTAAATGCAGCATCTGTGTCAGGCTCGTTCATGGTGCGCGTGCGAGTACGTGCACAATTTTAAAGCGTCAGCCACAGTTGACAAATGAAGACATGACTTCAAATGAGGTCAGAAAAAGTCCGGCCCTCCCCTCCCCAAAGAAACTGTGGAGTGTGAGGGTCCGCACATTCTACTATAAAGGGAAGATAAAAGCTGATAGGTGCAGTCAGAGTAAAACAGTCAGAACTCTTCGTACTCATCTGGGCATTGTTGGAGCATGCATGATGTAGGAAAAGCTTTAATATGACCTTTTTTAACGGCACAATGCACCTTTAATAAATATGTTTTTTTCTTAATTTGATTATTAACAATTTGGGAATTTTACATAGCAAATAGCAGTTACATTAGGACATACATCCTTAAAACAGACCATACTGAGTAAAAAAAAATAAAAATAAAAAGCCCTCACAACTAAGGTCAAAAATGTGTAACTGAAACAAAACTGAGAAATAATTAACCATTACCGTGATCTGATGGCAAGCAGAGAGGCAATGGGTCAATAATGTGAAATGTGTTTGAAAACAAAAACAGCTGTGTTCAAACTTTAATTGGCAATTTATTCTATAATTTCTCAATTGAGAAGTTGGGTAATTGGTTTTCCTATTAAAATAAGGAAGGAAAAAAAAGTATTGTTCTTCTGCTGGTCGTTCCACGCAAACCATGATTTGAGCTTGTTATGAATATTTTTTTTCTTAACTCATTCACTGCCATTGACGGCTATAGACGTAAAAAATTAATTTGAACAATTTCTATTCGTTTAACATTTTTCCCACTTTTGTTAACGAGTATGAAAAGCTAGAATGTTTTATTGTATTAGAACAGATATAAAATGTGTGATTAATCGTGAGTTAACGAGTGAAGTCATGCGATTAATTACGATTAAAAATTGTAATCGCCTGACGCCCCTAATTTTTAATAATCGTTTCTAAAAAAATAAAAAGATTACAAATAAAAAAAATTGTTTTTAATAATTTTATTTATTTTTCTTAGAGAAAATATTTTTACAAATCAGGGGCGTCAGGCAATTACATTTTTTAAATCGTAATTAATTGCATGACTTCACTCTGCTCTAAACGTTAAAAAAAATAATCGAGGTTTTCATACTCTTGTTAACAAAAGTGGAAAAAAATGTTAAACTAATAGAAATAGTTCAAATGAATTTTGACGTCAATGGCAGTGAATTAGTTAATATTAGCTCTAATGTCTTATTTAGCAAAAGTTAGCTATTTTTCCTTAATTTGAGAAATTATTTTTCAAGATTATTTTTCTTGTCGGGCAAAACTTTTTTTTTTCCTCCCAGAAACATGCTTTTGTGTGTGTTTTTTGACTTTCTTAAAAATATTTTTTTTGCAGTGTACGTAAACAAATGAGAGTGGTCAATAAAGATATAGCAAAGATGGATGACTTGTAATAGTGTGGAAAAATCTCTGTTAGGATGACGGGCGAGGTTGACCATCAATGATGGATGGCTTCGAGTCAGCGACACCGAAGGGACGCCAGAAGGCAGACCTTGTTGATGGACGAGAGATTGTGTTGATCAGCAGACAGCCCTCGCAACTAACGACAAAAATGTATAAATGAAACAAAACTGAGAAATAATTAACCATTACCATGAACTTAACATGACCTGTATGCGTCCATTTCTCGAATGGCTTGCTGGAGTAAAGGATGATGAGGAAATTAGCGGCATGTCTGCTGATGCGAGAGACACAATGGTTGTGGCTAAAATAGAGTCGACTTGAGTGGTCAATGTTTTATGCAGTTGTTTGATTTGCAGTCCGCAGCAGGGGTTTGCTGATGTGCAGTTGTTTTTATAGAAGGGCTTCTTTCATCCTGCCGATGTAGCGCCATGCAGACAACGCGGATGATGGGTTTTACAGCGCCGGCTCACAGTCGGCGTTGCGCCTATTTGTATGACAGACAACAATTTGGACTTCAGGTTATGCTTATCTATTTATTTATTGTTTAACTTTCATGCTAACATCAGAGCGGGGAGCGCGGCGGGGGTGTAATCTCGCAAATTCATTTTCGCCAAGCTTCAAAGGGATACGATTATTGAAGTTTGGGAATGTAATTCAATCCGTCAGCGTAGTTTGACGAGATAGAGGCGGCAAAGACTGGCTTGGTTTTTTTTTTTTCTTCCTTGAAATTGACCACAAATGGAAGGATTGGGGTGAAAGTAGCTTATCACGAGTGGCCGTATTTTGTCGCTGTACTACTGAGCTGGTAGACAGAATGTTATTTGTGTGTTCATGTTCAAATGTTAACAGCGCCAGCCAGGCGCAATTTTAGAGTCGGAGGAAGAATGAAAAGCATGACACTTTTTGATCAAGGGCATTCGATCAGTTAGCTTGTCAGTAACACTTCGGCTTTAAAAAATGAACATACGCACAGGAGAGGACATAACAGCTAGCTCCTCCCATTCAAACTGGACAGCTGTCTCTTTCCACCTTTTCCTCGATACAAAAAAAAAAAAAACTCAGCTAACATATACCTAACAACTTCAATTTTAAGGGTGCTAGGTTTCAATTGACCAAAATAGGCTACCAACGCCTATCTGTTAAGAGATGTGGATTTGTTGCAACTTCCTCCCGTATTCCAAAAGACAAGCTTCTTGGGTTAATTGAAGACTTGAAATGACCCATGAATGAAAATAGCTGTTTGACTTCTGTGTCCCATGGCTGATTGGCGACCAGTACCGGATGCACCCTGCCTCTCACCCAAACTCGGCTAGGGCAAGCTCCAGCTCAACCGTGACCCTAATCAGGACAAGTTCTCTAAAAATGAATGGATATTCAAATGTTTAGCAAATGTTTTTTTCTCCGGAGATCATTTTCTCTTGAAACGCCACCACGAATGTCAACATCACAAAAGCAATATCATAGTATTATCAGAGGTCGTTGAACTTGATATTACTGTTTTGGGAGCAAGAGGAGATTAGAAGAAAAAGGTGTTTTGGTCAGGTCGCATCAAATTTTAAAGCTGCCATTAAATTGGCATGTGCATGGCGAATATTGAACTCGCTTGCACTTTAGTGTCAACCATTTTTCTAGTCATTCAAGAGTCCTTCGAAATTCAAGCCGCCAATCTGATCTTGCTTCACCTGTGAGCACAAACATGAGATGCAGGCGCTGTATAGTAAGTAACTTAAGTTGCTTCAAAACAAGCAGCATTTTAGCAGATCCATCCATTAACATTAGTAAATATTCTATAATATTCTTCCCCAAAAAGTCTTCAAGCTGTTTATTGCCACTCTAAAGGTTACTAAGAAATTAAACAAAGGTTAATACATTCACATAGGCTATGCTAGCCTAATGCTAACATACAATTAAAACACTATAGCACAGAAGCTAACAATTAGCATCACTATTAAATTAAACATAAAACAAAGGGTATTGCAACTACATAGCCTCTGCTAGCTTAATGCTAACATACAATTAAAACACTATAGCACACAAGCTAACAATTAGCATCACTATTAAATTAAACATAAAACAAAGGGTATTGCAACTACATAGCCTCTGCTAGCTTAATGCTGACATACAATTAAAACACTATAGCACACAAGCTAACAATTAGCATCACTATTAAATTAAACATAAAACCAAGGGTATTGCAACTACATAGCCTCTGCTAGCTTAATGCTAACATACAATTAAAACACTATAGCACACAAGCTAACAATTAGCATCACTATTAAATTAAACATAAAACAAAGGATATTGCAACTACATAGCCTCTGCTAGCTTAATGCTAACATACAATTAAAACACTATAGCACACGAGCTAACAATTAGCATCACTATTAAATTAAACATAAAACAAAGGGTATTGCAACTACATGTCCTCTGCTAGCTTAATGCTTACATACAATTGAACCACTATAGCACACAAGCTAACAATTAGCATCTATATGGCTCTGTTGGTACACAAAATACTCACAAGCATACAGTATAATCTTTAACCACCAGAATGAGCAGCACAATGCGCATTTGGAGAAAATGTGACAAAATGGTGTAATTTAACCTTTTAATCAAGTATAATATTAAAGTGCCCTATTTTTCTCATTAAAAAACAAATGAGAGCTTGGTCAAGGTAGATGAAGGTCGTTTTCTCAAGGCACCACTACACATACGCATATGCTGTTACGAAGGTCTCTCGGCTGTGCATAATTAACCCCAATCACATCATTCCTGTTTGAATACCTCCGCAGCATAGCGCTCGCAACATCATCAATATCATCATTGTGTGAGAATCCACCGTGAAGTTCAGTGTCTCATTCACAATGACAGAAACCGATATTGGAACTTACTATCCTCATGCCACTTGCCTCATTTGTGTTTGGATTGCACTTTTGCCCTTGACTTGACTGCAGTCTCATTAAGTGTTTCTCTTGTTCTAACCAATGGCGTTCTTCCAACAGGATGTCTTTCACCGCTTGTACCTCATCTACACCGTGGGCTACTCCGTCTCGCTGGGATCGCTCATAGTGGCCGTGGTCATCTTGGGATATTTCCGGTGGGTCGCTGCTGTCTGTCACTGTCTTTTTCATCGACCTCCTCCCTTGGAGACTTTTTTTTATATTTTTTTTACATCAAGTAATTAGAAGAGAAACAAAAACAGGAGGTCCTGTGTGTCACAGTGAGCTGATCGTTTTCTTAAGCAAATTATTGAAATCCGGTATGTCAGATCAGCATACGCGTATTGACCACTTGCACCGACGTGACGTGACTGCCCTATGACGGACGGCGGAAGGAATTGATTGTTGAATCGAAGTGGATGTGACCCAAAGCGACTTAGTGACTTAGCGACTGCTATTTTACAAATTAAAAGTTATTATTGCCCATAGAGCCATGGAATCTATTACTTCAACCGAAATTCGCCTGTCAGTCGAAGTTTATTTACATTTAGTCGGGACTCTTAGAGCGCGATATTTATTTTAGTTGGAGATCACTAGTTTGAAAACAGCCCCTTACCTTCTGTTGCCTGCTGTTTTTACCAAGTTAATCAAATCGCCGACTTTGCCGGAATTCACAGCGCACGACCTATATCATTATGTAGTCAATGGCGTCTCTTCTCCTTACACCGGGGCTGATTTAAAACCTTGTCGCTAGCGGTCTCTGGGACGAGATGCTACGCTCACACCGGGGGACAAAACTTGTGTATCACGCTAACTGACTTATTTTTACACAGTCCGTTCTATATTGAAGCGCTGTGATGATGTTATGTTACTATGTTTACTAGCATGGAACAAATGACTATCGTAGTGGCAAGCTATGCGGTGATTTCATGAATATGACTTTGGCTCCAGAGTGAAAAACTCCGAGCACAAAGACGAAATCCCCCATTATTGAACAGTCAAAAGCACTTAATAGTATTTGAAGAAGGTGCATTTTAAAACTAAGCTGCGTGTTCGTGCAGTTGAAGTATCAAATATCAAATAAAAAATACAACAGCAAACTGGTAACATTTCATGTTTAGCAACTTTATGCTACCAACGTAGCAGCTTTAGCTAACGTCAGCTTTTATATAGTGTACAGTGAACAAACAGCTGCATGTGGCGCGCATATTTGTGAAGGGCGTGGCTTCGGAAGGTGGTGATGTGAGGCTACATGAACTCATTTGCTCCCAAAAACGCATAAAACATTCTATTTTAAATGTTGCCAGTGTCCTAAAAACTTATTTATACATAAAAAATAAATAAATAAAAGTATGTTAGAGCATACAGAAGACTTTGATGTAGCCTCTGACCTGAAGAGATCGCTTAAAGCAATGGTAGTTATTAGAAAAAATGGCCAGCAGGTGGCAGCAGAGTATAAGAGATCAACCAGGGCCATGTTGCAACAAGCTCTTTTCCCCAGTGTTTTGTGAATAATGAATTAAATAATTAAACATTCCAATGCTAATTGTGCAAAACGGAAACAGATAGAAAAATATATATTTTTCCTGATGAAAGAAGAGACTCTAATCTTTCTTTTGGTAGGTTCCATGTTTTTATAGCAATAGAACACAATATTCAGTCAAAACCCGGTAAAACAGCCGGGAGTGAAATTGGCTGGAAGTGAATGAGCTAAACTCTTGCTAGCAGCAGTGTTAATTTTTATAAGAAATTTTAATTTAGTTTTATAGTCTTTTGACTAAAATAAACGATTTTCCTGCCATCAACGTTCATTAACGTGAATGGAAATCCCATTTTTGTTTTTGTTTTCTGTGGGCAGCACACCATCTTGGGCAGCTTTGGTTTCATGAATGAGCTGAAGAAATTAAAAACACCCACTAACTACGGCCACCAGATGGCAGCATTGCATCTCTTTTCAATGGGATCCCATGGAACAAATGACATGGCATGACAACATGGCGGATGTTAGGAAATACGTTTTCAAGGATGTCGTGAATGATCAAAGCGTTTGTCACATTAAATCGAATTCACAGAGCGTCACTAAACGAAAATTATCAGCGTCAAAGTCACTATTGTGCAGAAAATGTATATTTTCACAAAAAGCTTATTTTCTCCTTATTTTTTCCATTATAGCTTGATGTCACTCAAATTACCTATTTTCAAAAGGTGATTACTAAAGAACCCAATATTCTGTTTGCCTGGCACTCATTTGGCAGTAAAATAGTTCATTACAGTTTTAGTCATCTGATTGTATTATAGTTTTAATCCCATTTTAGTCGGCGAAAATAATAAGCAAATTTAGTCGGCGAAATTGACAATTTAGCATACATATTAACTTTTATAACTTTTATACAGACTAATTGTCAGTCAATTTAGTTATCATCATTATCTTCATGAATGGCTTCTATTTTAGTTTTCGTCGTTCGTCTACAAAAAAATGTGTGACGATATATGCCGAAAAAATTGTTGTTGACGAAATTAGCACTGGCTAGCAGCTTGAGAAGTACATACTGTATAGAAACATACAAAAAAAAAAAAAAAAGACTCTTAGACTACTAAAGTTCAAGACTGAAATCCATTATACTTTGAAACATGTCGTTTTTTTCAGCTTGTTGTTTTTAGGACACAAGCGTCAAAGCATTTGACACAAATACTTCTTCGAGCCGACATCTTGAAATATGTCTCATAACTTCATGGATGGGGAATAGATTCTTGTCAGAATCTGTTGCCATTGTCGTCAATACTCGCTGGTCCACATTGCTCCATGTCGCAGCTGTTGATTTTTTCCCTTTATGAGTCTCCAAGCTCTCAATCATCAATCAACATCTCAGCTCAGCTTGATTTGACCTCTTTCTATTTACGTCTTCTTCTTTTTTTTTACACCTTGACGTCAATAACAAGCTTTTTTTTTCAAAAGCGAAGAATAGAAAGTGCAAAATATCTGGTTTTCCGTAGGGTGTAGCTAAATGTCAGAAAAAAATAAATACTCAAGGTACCAAGGTATGAAAAAAGTACTTGTGTGTTACTTCACTACTGATTACATTCATGTACTGCTGGCTGCTTTGTGTCAAGGCAAATTATGCAAGAAGTACTGTACTGTATGAAATGCTATCTTTGACTTTCAACTGACTTTGAGGCTGCTCGTGCTTCTTCAATACTAATACTAATAAATGGGTGCTGTGCGGGTTACAATCTATGTGTGACCGGTGCTTCTTTCTCTATTCAAAGGCACAAAATCAGCAGCATTTTGAATATAATCAAAGCTGCGAGCGGCGGTGAACGTACCCCATTTTTCATGGTGGATCCTAGAAATGTTCATGAACACAACGACATGGCACATATGGCGTGTGTAAAAAAAAAAAAGTAGCCCATTAGGATACGTGGAACCCAGGGGCAGCAGATATAATGAAAACAGCAAAGGCCCCGGAATTGAACCCTGTGGAACACCAAACGTCCGTGAATTCAAATTACACGTCCGACCACTTTCTTTTTTTGCCCGACAAGTGTTCTAACATAGAATTCTTAATGAATAGATTAGGGATAGACCTATAATCTGCGCCGATATTGGGCATTTTGACGGATATCGGTATCGGCCTCTTTTTATTTTTTATTATCTGGCGGCCGATAAAAGGTCAATCTAAAAACATTTTAATCTCTGGGAACTATTTCTTTAAATTGTCAGTTAACTTTATCAGAGATGCTGCTGACCCCGGGAACCTTCTGAACCTTTTGTTTTTGTTCAACTATCAAACGATAAAGAGCTATGTTTAAGTTTCCATGTAACTTTTTAAGACGTACTGATTACCTTTGGAGATTTCTGAACATTTTGTTAGAAATTGAAAAGGATTGTATATTTTCTAAGATAAATGTCTACATTTTGAAAAGTCAGAAAAAGTGTTCAATAGACGTGCTTTAAGACATTACAAAGTCTAGATTGGCATTTGTATTTCTTTTTTTTTTTTTTCTTCTTTTTTTCTTTTTTTTCTTTTCTTTTTTTTCTTTCTTTAAGAGCTCAGTATTGTTCATTCGGAAATGTCATCATCATTGCTCTTTTTTTTTTTTTTAATATATATATATATTTATATATATATACACATATATACATACATATATACATATATACATACATACATACATACATTATTTTTTTTTTTGTGTGTGTGGGTGAGTATGTGTATGTGCGTGCGTGCGTGCGTGCGTGCGTGCGTGTGTGTATTTGTTAGCTCACCAGAAAACCTATTAGAAAAAAAATCTCATACCGTTCACCTAAATCGAACACCAGGAGACCCGAGGGGACCGAAGAAAACCAAGGAAGGTGAAATCTAGCACCGACCAGACACCCCCCACCAGAACTCCTCCCCAGCCCAAGAAACATCCAGACCCCAACAAATCCAAAAAACATAAAATCAGGGAGGCCTCAAGAGACCAACGGAGAGACCGAGAAAAGGAAGGAAGGACAGACGAAGCCGCGTGAGATCCGAGACACCAGCCTCCACCGATTCAATAACCTGAGGAGGAAACAGATTGTGTCTGAGTTTCGGTAGATGCTGGTGTGGTGGATCTGGCATGCATGAAAATCTCCACCAAAGAGGGGAGCCGTCGACCCCCGCCGGAACAGAGCAAGCGCAACACCTCAGGGCCCCCCAGGCCGCGGCAGCGCCAAAGGACGACCCCCGGGCCCCACCAGGGCCACCGGCCGGAGAGCAAACCCAGGAGCAGGAGCGCCCCCCGCCCCAACACGGCCCGCGCCCCCGGCCCAACGCAGCAGGACGGGGCACTGCAGGCCCACCAGGCACCCCACCGGCCCCCAAACCCCGCCCCCCCCCCACAACCCCCCGCCCCCCATCCACCCCCGCCACCCACCCCAACCCAGCCCCAACCGCCCCCATGCCCCCAATCCCCCAGACACCCCCACCCCCAGCACCCCCCACCCCGCAACCCCCACCACCGCCCCCCCCCAACAAAGCCGCCCCCCCCGACCCCACCCCAACCAACCGGCAGCCCCCCAACCCCCGACCCCCAGCCCCCGGGGACCACCCGCACCCAGGCACCGGCGCCGAAGAGGGGCCGGACAGCGGAGCGGAGAGGGCAGCCGCGCCCACCCCACCCCCCGCCGTGTGGAAGGACGGAACACCGGGGGCAGAAGGGGGAGATGGGGGCACCGGAGGGCGGCCGACACCCCCGAACCCCAGGCCCAGCGGGGGAAGGCCCCGGTCGTCACCCCAGCGTTCTTTGTGAAAATTAACCCCTGTTACTGAGTCCGCCAGCTCGCGGACTGGCGAACTCTACCCCTAAACCGTGAATGTGACCCCACCCAGTGTATATACAAGTGTGTGTGTGTGGTGCATTAAAATTAGGAGCAGGTGAACCGGAGCCGATGGAAATGATATTCCCACGCTCCGATCCACCCGCCACCCAAGCATGTTGCTGAGTGTACGTGGTGCATTAAAAAAAATAGATAGGGCGGGGGGGGGGGGGCGCTTGGCGACACGGACAGGGGACCGCAGCACTGCTCTATACTGCGGCCCCCAACCGATGGCACCCCCACAAGCCCCCCCCCCACCCACAAGTTGTGTGGTGTATTAAAATTGGAGGGGAGTTGTAGGGTGAAGACGGTGTTTCCACCCTACCCCACCCCCCAAAGTGTGTTATGTGCCTTATATGTCTATAAAAGTGTATTGTGCAAACCTAGTGTAGTGAGTTAAGAGGTGTGACCAGCGGGGCCCCCCCCCAACCGGGCGGGGGCAGGAGGCGCACCGGCCCACCAAGCCCCCACCCACCCCACCAGGACCCCGGCGGGCATATGGGACCCGTCCGGCGGGGCGATAGGGCTCGCCCCCCGGATACTGGGTCCCGCCCGAGGTGTCAGGACGCCCACTGGAGCGGGGCGGGCACGACACCAAACCCCAGCCACCCCCGCCGGCCCCCATAGCACCGAGACCCGGGCCATGGATGGAGCCCCCGGCCCAGGGGAGGGGAAGGAAGGCGTACCGGGGAAGGGGAAGGGAGGAGGGAAGGGGACGACAAGAAGGGCAGGGGGCAGCGGCAGGGACGCAAGGAGAGGGGGAGAGGAGGAGGAAGGGCGACGAGGGAGAGGGGACAGGGAGGCGGAGGACGGGCGGGGAGAGGCGAGGAGGGAGAGGCAGCAAGGGGGAGGAAGGGGGAGGGGAGAGGGAACCACCGGGCACCCCGGCGGCCCACAGGCCCCGAACCGCGTCGCCGGGCCCAGAGCGACGGACCGCGCCGGAACGGCGCCGCCCCCGACACCAGGGAAAGCCCCGCAACGCAGCACCCCCCAAGAGACCCAGGGAACGGCCAAGACGCAGCCGCCACCCAGCAGCCAACAGAGGGGCAGACCCGCCCACTCCCCGCCAGGGGGGACAGCACCCACAGAATTAACCCACTGGCATGCCGTGAATCCGAATATCAACCCCTGGTGCCCATCGGAGGTGAATCCGCTCGATCCCGCTGGCAGAAGCCGGGTTCCTGACTATGGAAACACAACCATTAGTTACAAATTGCCTAATACAGAAACATCAATGCCAGTTATAACGCTGCTGTGGCTCTCGCTAACAGGCAGAATTAAAATCCAAGTTTAGGTTAAAAAATTCTATATACGTAGACCATGTTTCTTTAAATTTTGACATTTGGTTTTTATTTGAGGCAGATATTTTTTCCATTAAAATATGATTTATGAGGAGGTTAGACCATTGGTCGATATTCAAAGTTTGTTTATTTTTCCAGTTAACAAGAATTGTTTTTTTTGCGATAGTAAGGGCTACAAGTATAGATTGAAATTGTTTATGTGGTAAGTCAATTGTTGTTAAGTCACCTAGCAAACACAAGTTTGGAGAGAACGGTATCCTACAGTCCAAGACAGCGGAAAGTTTTTCTAAGACTTTAGTCCAGAAACATATAACCGGAGTACATAACCATAAAGCATGAAAATAAGTGTCTGTAGTGTTTTGTAAACACTGGAGACAAATGTCGGAGTCTGAGAGTCCATTTTCTTCATCATATATTGAGTAATGTATGTTCTGTGAATAATTTTATATTGGATAAGTTGTAAATTTGTGTGTTTTGTCATTTTAAAAACATTTTCACAAACTTGAATCCAAAAGACAGATTCCGGAGCTATAGACAAGTCTGTTTCCCATTTTGAGATGGGTAAAGACGTTTTATCAGTATATGAAAGTAACTTATATATTTTTGAGAGTTTTTTTGTTGTTGTCGGAGAAAGCTTGGTAATATCTTTAGCTAAAACAGGCGGTTGGAGCGTACCCTGGAGTGTTGGAATTTGTTTCTTTATCATACTTTTAACTTGCAAATAATGTAAAAAGTTTCCGTTTTTTATTTTATATTTTTGGAGCAAGGATGTATATGGTATAAACATATTATCTGAGAAGAGATGGTGGAGATGTGTAATTCCTTTCTGCTCCCACACATTCAAATAAAACGATTGGTTGTTAATTTGAAAGTCGGGGTTATGCCATAGGGGAGAAAGCCCGCTGGGCTCCACTTGGGCTTTTGTCATTTCTAGTGCCTTCCACCAGGCAGTCAGGGTGGCGGAAATCATTGGATTTTTAAAGCAGTTATGGCGCTTAATCGATGTTGTAATAAAGAGTAAATCTAGGAGTCTGAGGTTATTACAATCCTTCTGTTCTAGTTCCAGCCAACAGTTAGTATCTCTATTGGGTTGTGCCCATAAAATAATATATTGTAGCTGGTTGGCTATATAATAGTGCATAAAATTTGGTGCCTCTAGACCTCCTTTGGATTTATTTTTCTGAAGAGTAGATAGACTAATCTTTGCTTCTTTTTTTTTTCCAGTAAAATTTTGTAACGGCTGAGTCCAACAACTGGAACCAGTTAGCCGTAGGTTTAAATGGAATCATTGAGAAAAAATAGTTTATTTTGGGTAAAACTTTCATTTTAATAGTGGCTATTCGTCCTATTAGAGAAATAGGAAGATTATTCCAGCGCTCCAAGTCACTATAAATGCTATCCAGAAGTGGCATTTGTATTTCAAAAAATGTGGACGCCAATATTTTCCCCACTTTTCCCCCGAAAAAGAATATCGGCTCCAAAAATCGGTCATCGGCCTTCTTGACTGCTAACAATCGGCATCGATATCGACCCTGAAAAAACACATGTCGGCATATCTCTAGAATAGAAAACACATTTTCTTCTCAGATGATGATGATAAGGAGCTCTTACATGCTCGCATTCAGTCTGCTGATGTTTTTCATGGCCTGTTCGTGCACTTTTGGAACGAAGCGGGCAACAGGACGTGTCAGGAATCGACACTCTGTTTGCTAATGTTTCCACACGAGCCGTCAGAAGACTTCAGCGTCGCTCCCCGCTGGCACAGGGCAATATGTACAAGGGCCAAATGAGTTGAATAAATTCTCCCAAGGGCCCATCTGACATTCCGGCTTGGCCGTTCCAGAAGCATGCCTCAACTCAAAACACGTCAGCTCGGAGACACCGGCGCTCCCCAAATGTTTTCCCAAGCAGGGACAGAAGCTATTTCACGTTAATGTGCGAATTTCTCACCTGGGAAATGCGGGATAGATTCGTTGTCGCACAGCGCTTGCAATCAATAGGCCGCCTTGTCAAATCTCGAGCTCATTAAATGGGCAAAGAAATATTAGATTGCATTGGGATTAGCGATATTGACACGGGAGTTGACGTCGACGCACGGTTACAATAATGCACGACCTCGCCGCAGTTAATGTGCAGGCAATTTACGGGCAAATTCAATCAATTAATCTCTGGGGCATATGCTTGCTATTTCAAATAGTTGGAGGTTTACCGCATCACAAAGCATTCTGGGATCAGAAAAAAATCCTAAATGAATGAAAATGATTATTAATAATTATTCCACTTGATAATATTTAAAAAAAATAATAATAATAATTATCATCACAGTTGATAATATATGTAGAAATGATGACCCGTTATCATAACCCGCCAAAGATGTTTTGATGAAATTTCAATGCATTAAAAATGGACCGTTCATTTATCTATTTATTTTGATCAGCCCTGCTTTGATAAAACTGCCAGGAATGCGTTGCCGCCAGCTGATCAATAAGAAGGATTACTGTCAGATGTGAAGAGCCACCATTTTGTGTGTTCTCAGGCGCCTGCACTGCACCAGAAACTACATCCACATGCACCTCTTCGTGTCCTACATGCTGAGAGCGGTGAGCATCTTCGTCAAGGATGTCGTGCTCTACTCGGGATCCGCCTTGGAGGACGTGGAGCGCGTCACGGTGGAAGAGCTCAAATCCATCACGGAGGCTCCCCCAGCCAACAAAGCGCATTTTGTAAGTGCAGAAAAAAAACACATACGCGCTGGCCTCCACTTTGCACGTCTTGCTAATCTAATTATTATTATTTTTAATTATAAATCCTTCAGTAAGTGTAAACATCTTATTTCTTAGACCTCATTGTTCACAAGACTGCTGACCCCCTGTTGCTCACCAAAACAGCAGCATCTACGGAGGCATAAAAATTGTCTCTTAGATGATCTGTGACTTTTGTAAAGTCCTGAAATTTGCTCTGCTAAGTCTTAAAGGTGACTGTGTATATATATATATATATATATATATATATATATATATATATATATATATATATATATATATATATATATATATATATCACACCGCAGAGTTGCTTGCAAAAATGTTGGAGTCCAATTTTTGTAGCCGTATTTTTTTAAAGTTGTTATTCCTCAGCACTGTACACATGTTTCGAGTGAGGTGTGAAGCATTGAGCCTGCGCAAAAGGAAGTGTTGAGTCTCTTTTTTGCAACGTCTCACCCTGGCTTTTCCAGGGTCGGAGCAAATAAACGCCGCTTTTTTGTCCTGGTGCCAAGCATTTACTCGAGGCTGGCGCTGCTTGGCTCCCCGCACCCGCCCAACCAGCCCCCCCCCCCCCCCCCCGTCCAAAACGACACTTTAAACTGTGTGCTTTTCATGCATGCGTGAATATGCAAGCTAATAATCTGCCTAATGCCTTCAGTAGATTTTCTCCGTCACAAAAAAAGGTATTCAACGTGAAACTACTTTGAGAATCGTTCTCCCAGCTGATGCGACAATTAAAATCGTAAATAAATAAATTTTGATACAAATCTTACAAGTTTACTGATTAGTATTTTCTAAATTTGAATTTTTAAAAAATCGCAATAATCAATTTATAGATCTGTATCGAATCGTGACCTATGAATCGTGATATGAATCGAATTGCCAGGTGCTAGACAATTCGCATCCCTACTGAGCGGCGAATACTTGCGAACTTGCTGAATTTATTTATTTTTGTCAGGGTTTGTAAAATGTTGCAAAAAATTGCAAAGGTGATAACAGACCATTTTTATTGTTGCAAAGACATTTTTGAACATATTCAGACAATTTTTCACTGTCTGCGAACATCTTTGGGAACCTTTTACGAACCCTGACGAAAAGGTTCGCAAGCGTTCGTCGCTCGGTGATCTTAAGAGATCAATTTAAAACTGGGTTAACTTCACGGAACTTTTTATTTGTGGATTTATTTAAAATTTCCCTTCATGAAAGATGCTGCCGAAACTGGGAACGCCCTGTACTTTTTATTTTTGTTCACAATTTTAAACCAAATTGGTAAATGAAAATTTTTGTTATGGTTTTGTTAAAATGTTTAAAGAATTGAATTTAATTTAAGAATTTGTCTATCCTCTATATGGTTAAACTTTTAACAAATATGCTCAAAGGCTGTTTTCTGTTTCATTTAAATATCGGCGCAAAATATCGGTTATCGGCATCCTTGGCCGATAATAATGATTCGTATCGTATCGGCCCTGGAAAAGACATGGGTTCATCACTAATAAGAATGTTACTAGTAGAAAAAAAGACAATGTTTAGAAGTCATTATAGCTTTTAAATATAAAAAATTAAGTTAAGTTCACTCATTATTAGCCACAATCCTGCTCAAAATTAAAACACTGGGTGAAACCACAGATCTCCACGTTATAAAATGGGATATCTGCAACGAAAGAGGTCACACAGATTGTTTTACAACAAAATGTAACCATTGTTTATAATTACACATGCACCTGCTGATGAAATAGTGAAGCTTACGGCAAAAAAGTATGCGAGCGGCACACGTACCTCACCGGTTCTTTTGTGAGCTGAAGTGAGCCCGGTCGTCAAGTATATCGGCAATTTTAGTTTTGCTACGCGCTGCTACGGCAGCACTTCCAAATCTGGGCACGCTGAACTCCTTCACACTGAGTGAGTGCAGTGTGAAAAGGGGTTAAGAATTGTTGGGCACTTGGAGCGTAAATGCAGCAACCTACGATCCCCAATGCAAAACAATTTTTCGAATCCGCTTCCACGTGAACGGAACCAACGCAGCAGCCCGGAAGATGACAGCGGACAATAAAGAGGAGGCGTCGGTAATCAGCGACGAGAGGCCTCTAATAACACGGCTTCGTGACAGCTAAGCAACAAGCCGCGAGGGCGAGCACAACTGGAGCAGAATCGATGGCTGGCCAAATCAGGCTGCCTCTCCTGAGACAGCCTCTCATTCTGTCATGACAACTGCACATCATCTGCTCAAATCGTATATAAGCAGACACAATGGCAATTGTTTCCGTATTCTAGTTGTTACGCAACGTGTGGTTGAATCTTTAGTGCATCTGCGCACTCTCGCATTGATGACTACATTGAAAAATTATTGTATTATTCCTCTCAAAAGTGAGTCTTATTCTCTCCGTGTGCTGACGTTATCGGATTGCGTGTTGCCTATTTGTGTTCCCACGCGTGTTTTCCTGTGTGAGGGTGTGCGCCTGCCCTCATTTAAGGCGGTTCAGGTAACACCTTTGCACAAAATACCTTGAGTGGAGTCAGAGGCAAAGCTCGGGTTATTTGTTCCGATCTTGTTACCTGGCTTTTTATGTCATGTGAACGAAAAGCTCCTATTTCAAGCGGACCTTGGAATCCTGAGGGAACGAAGCCCTTAATCCCAACCGGCCTCGCCATTTCAACGGCTTATGCTTGCTGTTGTGTACGTTTTTCAGTGGAGCGCTGAACCCCGCCCAAGATCAACCCAGAACACTTTTGGGGGGGAAAAGATACGGAAAGCAGTACGGTTGTTGGCCGATATTTTACGCTTTATGAAAAATTGGTGAATGTCTTAATTTGCCGAATCAATCAATACATCATTGATCAATTTATCATTAATCGGCTCTGCAAAATAATTGAAAAAAATTACTTATATTCAATGTTTATTAGTGTTTTGGGAAAAATGTTACTACACACACACACACACATTTATATATATATATATATATATATATATATATATATATATATATATATATATATATATATATTAGGGGTGGGAATTTGAACGTCTCACGATTCAATTCCGATTTTTGGGTGTGCGATTCCATTCAGAATCGATTTTCGATTAAGAATGATTTTTGATTCAAAATGATTTGATCGACTGATTTTTGCTTCAATTTATAGATGTTCAAAGAATCGTAATGATCTATCGCGGCACTTTTATCACTCAAAAGAATGGCTCCACGCTGCAAAAAAAAATAATTATTTATTGGAATAACTTGATCGTCACTTTTTCCTTCTACTCTCTAATGTGGCTACAACTTAACAGTGTATCAGACCGCGTGGAACCACACTGCCCCTAAGTGGCCAAAACGGGCACAACATGAACAGCGCTCCCAATAAAGGCACACACAAACAACGGGAAGACAGTATAAAATAATTTAAATAAAATAGATTTTAAATGTCCCAAAATCTGAATCGTACTAAATGAGAATCGCGATTCTAATGAGAATCGATTTTGGCACACCCCTAATATATATATATATATATATATACAATTTATTAAAATGTAGTTGCATGTTAGCGTAAAACGTGTTTGACGCTTGGACTCCCGCTCTCTGCGTGCAGATTGGCTGCAAGGCGGCTGTGACTCTTTTCATGTACTTCCTGGCGACCAACTACTTCTGGATCCTGGTGGAGGGTCTGTACCTGCACAGCCTCATCTTCATGACCTTCTTCTCGGACCGGAAATATCTTTGGGGCTTCACTCTGATCGGATGGGGTGAGTCGACGCGATGACCGTACCCGTCATCTTGATTATATCTCGTCACGTCGCCGCCTTCGATGCGGGCTTCGCGACACCTGCATTGTACACACTGTGCGTATTGATAACAGAAGCACAGCGCATACAATGTGGATGCCGCGTTGGCCCATCTTCGTCGGGGAAGAACAAACCAGCAGGGCGTCCGCACGGAGGGCTTTTTATTCCTAATGAGAATATTTGATTTGGCAGGTGTGCCGGCCATGTTTGTGAGCGTTTGGGCGACAGTGAGGGCCACATTTGCCGACACGGAGTGAGTGCATCTTGCTTTTCTAATTCAGTTTGTCACATCTTCGAGTTGACTTTTCATTAAGTGAACAAAATGGAGCCGACATTTAAACTTGAGTTGACTATTGATCGATTGATTGTAAAAGAGCGATGAAGATTGCTTAAAGAAATGTTCCAACACTTGAAGACAGCAGAACGTTGCTTATCTTGGATCACATTATTTATTTCATGCTTATCCCACTTTTGTTGTTTATCTTTTCACAGGTGCTGGGACTTAAGTGCGGGCAATTTGAAATGGATTTATCAAGTGCCTATACTTGCAGCTGTGGTGGTAAGTGCACACGTTCCATTGGATGCGGGGCCCCCCCCCCCCCAAACCGCTGTGAAGAAAATCGCTTGCACCGGCTCTATTACAGCTTGTGGGGAATTAAAACCCGCTCATTATGTGTTTACCTTTTGGCAGGTCAATTTTGTCTTATTTTTAAACATCATCAGAGTCTTAGCAACCAAGCTGCGGGAGACCAATGCAGGAAGATGTGACACGAGACAGCAGTACAGGTATGTGATGATGTTTTTTGTTTTTTTCAACCTTCCCAATATGCTCAAATTAGTTACATTTTATTTAGTTAAAAAAGTAGCAGGAGCCCCAGAATTTAACCCTGTGGAACGCCATATGTTCCGTTATACACGTGAATTCATATTGCACATTCAATATATATATACATTAGTTAGGATTAGGATTAAAACTCAGCATCAGTACCTTGGCCCATTTTTGGCACAGCCAAAACACTCTCGAACCTCGACCTAATTCTCCATAAACGGCAAGAAATCAACAAGCGATGTTATTAAAAAAAATGCAAATGTTTCTTTTTTGTCGTTTTCAAACCTTTTTCCTCCCGTTGCAGAAAACTGCTGAAGTCCACGCTGGTGCTGATGCCGCTGTTTGGCGTGCATTACATCATATTCAATGCCATGCCCTACACGGAAGTTTCCGGCATCCCCTGGCAGATTCAGATGCACTACGAGATGCTCTTCAACTCCTTCCAGGTACCATGCTTCCCACAAAATGTGGAAAAGGCCCAAAAATACCACAATAAGTTGAGCCAAGTACCCGCTAACCACACTGGGAAAAAATACGTTTGATTTACATTTGAAAAAATGTGAACGTAGGTTGTACACAATAAAATCATCTTATGCCAAGATAAATATTGAACATAAGCAAAATCTGATTCCTGTATACCTTAAAGTGTCAGGGATGTTGTGGGACAGATTTTAATTATTAATATTCCTTGAAACCGAGCATTTCATCATTTTTTTATTACGCGCCAAAAATCTTCCCAGCGATCACAGCAGCCAAATTGGATCGGACATTGTAGAGTCATGTTGTTACCGGCGTGCATGTTTTTCTCCTCCTGATTTGTCTCGCTTTTCGAATAATTTTCATTATGTCATCTCGTTGCATTGACGGTTTTTGGTCAAACCAATGGGAGGATGGCGTGACCCTGTTTCGGTTCTCCAGGGGCGTGCTCAGGGTTGGGGAATCCAGGTCCGGAAAGTAAAAAACCCTTTACCGGTTTGGTTTTAGCCACTGGTGCTTCGACTCAACTGGCAGGTAAATGAGCTAGTCTCATAACTGTTTCAGGGTTTTTACTTTCTGGACATGAATTCCCGAACCCTGGAAATGTTTTTACGCAAAAAAGATGGAGGCATGGAATAGCCTAGTGGTCTGCAACCTGCGGCTCTGGAGCCACATCTGGCTCTTTAGTCCCTCTCCTGTGGCCCTCTGTGGATCTCGAAAAAAAATTAGTAGAAGTTAATATTTATTTTTAGATCAAATATCATTTTTCTGAATTAATGACTTTGATTTTTTTTAAGAATAATTAAATACTCGAAAAAATTTCAGTTTGTAAGTTGTCAGAATTATTTTTTTTAATTACGTAAAAACTTCCAAAAACTAAAGTGACCATAAAATGTCCATGAAAATGACAAAAAATGTCAGGCAGTAACCATAAAATGTCCCAAAACAAAAGAAGAAATCCTGAAAATTACCATAATATATAAATAAAATTGCACACACAAAAATAGACAGAAAATTGAAAGAAAAAAAGCATAAAAATGTCCCCAAAATAGCCATAAAATGTTCAAAAAAGGAAGAAGGCAGAAAATGACCATATGTCCATAAAATTTCCAAAAATGTCACAAATTTGGCAAAAGGCAGAAAAGTCTTGAAATGTATGTAAAACAAAATATGAAAAATTACAACCAAAAATAAATAAATAAATAAAAACAACGGAAGAGGAAAGGCAGAAGAAAATAAATGTTGATGTATTGGATGCTGCTCTTCATATTTTTGTGTTATGGTGCAGCTCTAATAAGCTCTTGAGCCCTCCAACTGCCTTCAACCTATCCAAAGCCAATCTTCAAACTAATCTGTGTAGTCAAAATAATTAACCTAACCTTGCGTAAAAGTAAGTTAACCGGACTTGATGGTGTTCCTTGCGATTTTTCAAAAATAAAATTTGTGCTTTTTTTCTGTTCAAGGGCTTCCTTGTCGCCATCATATACTGCTTTTGCAACGGAGAGGTAAATAGTCCAACCAAACATGAACATCTCCTGCCAAATTCCTCAAATGCCTCTAAATGCACCGCCATTGTGTTCAAAGGTGCAAGCGGAGATCAAGAAGTCGTGGAGCCGTCGGACCCTGGCTCTGGACTTCAAGCGGAAGGCGCGCAGCGGCAGCAACACGTACAGCTACGGCCCCATGGTGTCGCACACCAGCGTCACCAACGTGACTGCCCGGGCGCCGCACGCACTCCACCTCACCACCCGGCTGGGCCCGGCGCCGGTCAACGGCCACCGCAACCTGCCCGGCTACATCAAGAACGGCTCCGTGTCCGAGTGCTCGCCGCCCTCGTCGGGCCAGGAGATCCACGCCGAACTCGAGGAGCGCTGCGCCGCACCGACGCAGCAGCCGCCGGGGTGCGAGGAGGCCAAGGACGTGAAGCCCTCGCCCGTGGTGGCGGTGGAGGAGGAACGGGAGACGGTCATGTGACCCGGTCCGAGACAAGACACTTTGAGCTGCCACAGTGAATGTGCAACAGTCTTAAAACTGGCTGTCCCTTTTTTTTCATCCACTGCCATGTTTTTATGATTATTATTATTTTTTTTTGGTTTTTTACATTAGATGCTTTTTTGGGGAGTTGCCAGGAAACAGCCTTAATCAATCTCACGGACAGACGTGGAAGATTTCTTTCCAAAAAAGTTGCATTGGAAAAAGTCCTCATCAGTGTTAAAGGGAAGGCACTCAGGTCACAGACGCTTTTGATTTTTCAACAATTTTTTTGTAACGAGACATTCAAGCATTTAGTAACCTTTTCTCCAAAATGAATTTTTTTTCCGCCCATTTCGTGCAAATTAAATGAATGTTGTGTGTTTTTGATTTTATTTTTATTTTTTTTTGGGTATCACTGGAGAACTTCTGAAAGCGTCTCTGTGTGTCATGTGTTGCAATTTTTTTTTTGTATCAAGCTGATCTCGTGCTATATATGCTGCTTTGATGATGTACATACAAGTCACAATGTTTACAAATGCCATTCAAATTGTGAGCTAATGTTGTAAATCTATGGAAGCGTGGAACTGCTAACGTGGAGTTAACATTTTTGACTGGAAAATACATTTGAACGTAATTAAATACATTTGTATTTCAAAAAATAAATAATTTTAAACAAAACATTTTTGACTGGAAAATATGTACGAAGTTTCTATTTAAATACGTTATGACGTAAAAACCAAAAGTATTTAAATATGTTATTGTTCAAACATATTTGCAAGTACGTTCAAAAGTACTTGAGAATGAGCATTTTTCGCATAATGCCATGGAGTATTAACGTGCAACATGTGTATAATGGAAATATAGGGGAAAAAATGCTGAGCGGAAATTATGTTTGTATTGGTATAATGTAGGCCAATTGCAAAAAAACAAAACAAAACAAAAAAAATTCTAACTTGTGCATGTGCAAGTCAATACGCAATAGCATTATGGGAAAAATGCTTCTTTTTTTTTGTACTTTTGAACGTACTTGCAAATATGTTTGAACAATAACATATTTAAATACTTTTGTTTTTTAGCGTCCAAACGTATTTAAATACGAACTTCACAACATATTTTCCAGTCAAAAATGTTTAATGTTAAAAAATTTGCCAGTCATAAATGTTTACGCCGCACTGGCAACTCCAGACTCCCGTACAAATAAGTATTTTTTTATATGTATATTTTATGTCGTTTTGTGATATTTGATCATGTGTGTATAAAAAAAAAACTGCTTTTTTTTTTCTACGTTCTATACTCGAACAAAGGTTGTTTTTTTTCTATTTTATTTTATTTTTTTACATTGGGCAGCACATATGCCTTGTGGTTAGTAAGTCTGCCTCCTCACCTCAAATCAAGTCATTTGCGATAAGCTCCAGCTCACTCATCAGGACCAGCAGTGACCCCCCCCCCCAAAATCATTTTTGTAGCAAAACAAGCCCTCAAGTGTGTTTTTCCAATTGAAGAACTGAAGCGATTGATTATTTCTGCCTGGCGGACTTTCTCTGCACTGTTTTTGGACAGTCGGGACGACGCTGGAGTTTGTTTATTTTTTGCTTTATTCGAGCAATTCCGAGGAGCACATGTTCACCCAAAACAATTTGCGAATGCAATGTGAGGGAGGAGGAGCAGTCGTGGCGTCAGCCGTCAGGTGACTAACCTCAACTGCAGGAGTTGAACTTGAAAGATGTTCTCAACAGAGTTTAGTGGAATGTTGTACAATTAAAAGTAATGCAAGGCGATTACAGTGGAACCTCGGCTTTTGAACACGAATCAAACATCATCTCTGCGGCAAATTTTTTTCATAAATGATGTATTTTTCTAATTAATTTTGGCGGGGCTTCTAATTGTAAAAGCTCAGCCGAGGTGTATTTTTTCCGAAAATATTGAATGCTAAAATGTTCAAATTTGGAAGTCTCGTCATCAAGTTTGTTTTAACCCTAAAATGTACAACTTTAAGTGCATTCGACTTTAGAGACCTTCAATTTTACATGTGCGTTTTGTTGTCAATTTTGGTTGAACTCTGAAAATGACATCTGTAGCTCATGAAAAATTTGAGTTGTACAGCAAAATTTACAAATATTTTTTTCACATATTTGAGTTGAACTTTGAAATGTTTCAAACAACTTTATTGTTGTTGAACTTGAGAGGTTCCACTGTCGTTGAAAACTGACATGATTTGGTATTAAAAGGTTTCGGTTTGACATCCAATTGAATATAATGCATTCATAAATTGTAAATACAACTTCTGACAACATTTTTGTGAGAACTTACGTTGTTGTTGTTTTTTACCAAGCTACAAATGTTTTCCATTTCCCCCACATTACAAATTCCTTTCTTCTTAATCCTCTTTATTTTAGTGTGAGCTACTGTTATTCAGATGCAATCTGCCTTTCACTTTATCAGAGGCGAAATCTACAGTCCAGACATCTTTAATTAAAATGTTACGGCTACGGACTTTTGCAAATAAGAATTAAGCATCTCGAGAATAAGATGGTATTTGAGCACTTTATTGCTATGGGTATTGTAATTATTATTATTCAAATAAATATAACGTCCTCTGTTCTGATTGTATCATGTCAAATGATTGTGTTTGGCGACCAACAAGCATATGGAGCTTAAAGTTTATGGAAGTATAAAACATGTCTCGTTGTCTTTTTGGAGCTCGTCGCCATGGAGATGAGAGGCCCAGTGTACATATATGTGTGTCTTAAAAGTGGCTTGTGAATAAAACAATAAACGTGTTCGTTTACTGTTTCCTGAGACTGTATTTATTTGAGTATAATCATACAAAAGAAGCGCCACTAGATGGCGGCAGCAAACATCCGGTGACCAACTTTTGAAATGAGCATAGCGCTAAATCGAAATCAGCCATCTTTCTTAATGCTACTGCACATTGGCCTTCAATATACACTCGTACTCATGTAAATGAAAAATAGACTCTTCCCCTTTTCTCCAGGGAAACTGTGCTGATCTCATATCGGAAATGGGGCATCGACGCCATTTACTGGTGGTTGCGCATCCGTAAACGGTTTCCAACTTTGACATTTACAGGGGAGCAGAATCTGAAGTGGGCTATGCTTGTCAATGAATGAGCTTAGTGATGTCTGCCATCTAGTGGCGAATTGTGTTATTGCAACTTCAAACTGACCAGGTAACATAAGGGAAGATTTTTTGTAGTGAAGAAAGTGCGGAGAAAAGGCAAAAAAAAAAAAAAGATTAAGATGAGTAAAAAGTGAAGTGGAATTAGAATGTGGCAATTTGGGGAAAAGGATTAATTTTCTTACATTCGATTTTTTCATTTTTATACAGTGCAATTTTTCTTATTAAAATTGGCATTTCCCTTTATTTTAATGGGGAAAGCTGAGATGATTTGAGTTAGCGGAACAAATTAAACTCTTACGCTACCGTCACACGAAACGCAAATGGAAGTGACTACATATAAAGTCAATGCAGTTGGCGTAGATGCTGCAGGTGCAAATCCACGCCAGGTGGCACAATTGACGCATTTGATGCAATGTGAGTGGGGGAGGGCCCACAAAAATGGGCTTCTTCGCCCGTTCGCTCAAGTCGGAAAACTTACAAGACACACATTGAGTCGTGACAGCCAATCGTCATCCATAATACTTTCACATACAATACTTTTAGTGAACCTCCCTCCATCGCCGGTTCAGGGTTCGCAGTCTTGCTGTTTTTTTTTTGGTACGGTTATAACTCAATTCTGGTATTTATTTTGGGGTGTAATTCTACTTTTGGTCACTAGGGAGCGGAACACAATTGTGTTTAGCACCGTAAATTTGAAGAAAGAAAAAAAAAACAGGAAGTGTTTCAAGCTCAGTCTCATTTTTGCTAAAAGCATACGCAAGAACATTATTCGTAAGAGAATGAGTCTCTTTTGTAAACGGGAACGGCTTTGTACTTGTTCATTTCCGACGTAGCCTTGGTTTAAGCTAGCTGACAAGAACAACATCATTCCGTGCGTTCTTGATTTATTCGTACGTTCAGTTGGAACAATACTTGGGCGGCGACTGATGACCTTTCACCAGATCACAAACTGTTAAAAGTGTCCTGTAAGTGTGCAAGTTAGCGTGAAGAAACAGTGGAGGGCAAAACAATCCTTGTGTCTGTGTGGGAACCTTGAATTGCGCAAGACGCCAGCTTCCAAACCAAAAAGAAGAACGTTTTGAGTCCAAATGAGCAAGGAAGTCGGCATCTCTGGTGAGTATATTTACTTTTTACAGCTGTTGAACTGTGGACCAAGATAGCAATAGCAATTAGCAAAGTTTTATCACATCCACCGGCCACCTGATTGGCTAGCGATGTTCGTACATAGTTTGTTTTTTTTCTGTAAAAGAACGGCCCCTCATTTTCTCCGTTGTGACGCGGCGAGGATGAAACAGTTCAAACTCTCGCGAGCAACATGAGGCGAAACATCGCTTCATAGCGTCATGCTAAGAACTGCGCCGACTTAATATATCATTACGCAGCGAGAATATTCGCTTTGTGTTTGCCCACCGCATTGTTCCCGCAAAGTCACTTTGCAGCTTTTTTGCCGCCTCCTTTCGCTCCTCTCTCTGCCGTTTTTCTTCCTTTTCCTTCGCCGCCGCCTCCCTCCTTGTCGGCCGTCGCCGCCTTCTTCTGCGTCCTCTCGTCGCCTTTGGCACCCTTGCCTCCTTCCCTCCTCGCCTCCTTGCTCCTCCTCTCGCCCCGGTCGGCGTCCACTTTCCCCGAGACGGTGGCCACCGACTGCGCGTCTTCCTCCTTCTTGTCCTCTGCTTTGGCAGCTGCGTGGCGAGACAGAGACAATGAAGACGCAGACGCTTGTATTGTGGGCTGAAATGAAGTAGGAAGTGATGAAGGCGCATCTGTCTCCTGCGTGATCTAATGAGTTTGCTGATTACGCCTCCGGTGTAATTATTTTGAAGTGGAGGACAAAATGCAAGGGTCATTATTTTACAAGTACCTGTAGGTTATATGAAGACAAGGTCAGCTGAACTGACATCTTTGTTGTGCTAATTGGTGTAGTCCAGGGTATACGCGGGCATGCGGCACATCGTTCAGCCATGGTCTACCCTCCTCCGCCTCTCATTGGCTGAGACCCTCTGCCTACACTGATTCGATTGGCTAAGGTTTGGCATTTGAGGACTGATGAGCCAATCGGAGGCAGAGTAGGCCAAACAATGGTGACCCAGAAATTTAGTTCAGGTGAACTGATTTGCCCTCGTGCACAGATTACTAGATCGCGACGTAGGTTCAATTCCCAACTACATGCGCTAGTTAGGTTCTATATTATTTTTAAGTACAGGTCAATTAAAACACAAGAGTGGGGACAACTAGTTTAAGACAGAACAAAGCAATACTAAAGTCTAACCAGACTGTTTTTCACTATTTTTGTTCATTGTTCACTAAATATTGTAATTTGTTTTATAACATATACTTTATGCTTGCCTCGTGATAAATACATTTGACATGATTTCAGGCTGCTTGTGTTACCAAACTGTTCTGTCATGATCATTTGATTATTGTGAGCAAGTACAAATAACGGATTTTTAATTCTCACGCCGCCATTTCTAAAAGGACATTTTTCTGGACTACTTAAAAAAAAAAATGAATATTGAGAGTATACCCACTTTTGCAGGCAGGGACCACCACACCACTGGGTAGGTTGACCAGACGTCCCGTTTTGGCTGGGACAGTCCTGCGGATTTTGCCAACCTCACGCAGGTCCTATTCTGCCATCCCGTATTTTTTTTTTGTCATGTGTTGAGTCAATCACACAGTTATCATAGCAATTCATACAATAAAACCATTAACCTCTTTTACCGCCAAAAGCGTCTAATGACGTGCAGTAAAATCCAAATGAATGCCGCCAAAAACGTTCATTGACGTTTACTATGTTGTTGTTGTTTTTCAATGGGCAGGGTGACGTCCGTGCAGCACTGCCTCGTCATTGGGGTTGTCAAATCCCAAAACACCCACTAATAATGGCCAGCAGATGGCAGCATTGTATCTCTTTTCAATGGTCTTCCGGTAATATGGTCATATATGGACTTTACGATGAAACATCATAAATATGATGAAATAAAACGTCTTCAAGGATGACGTGAATTTTCACAAAAAGCTTATTTTCAATTTTTGCTCAATGTCACTCAAATCACCTATTTTCAAATGGTGATTACTAAAGAACGGAATAAGGTAGAAACATACGTATGCACCTTGTTATATTCTGTTTGCCTTGAAAGATGAGTTAAAATGCTCGAAATCGGCTGGCACTGTGTTCTTTGGATAACGTGTGGCAGTAAAAGAGTACAGGGGATTTAACTATTTTGCTCCCAAAAACGTATAAATATGTTCTATTTTAAATGTTTTAAGTGTCCCAAAGATGTATTTATATATCTTTTTTTTTATGTTAGTGCATACAGAAGGCTTTGATGCAGCCTCTGACCTGAAGAGGTCGCTTAAAGCAATGGTAGTTATTAGGGGGGAAAACGGCCAGCAGGTGGCAGCATAGTATAAGAGATCAACCAGGGCCATGTTGCAACAAGCTCTTTTACTTGGTGTTTTCAACAGGTTTGTGAATAATGATGAAACTTAGCTATATTCTCATGCTAATTGCTGCAAAACGTAAACAGATACAAATATACTTTTTTTTCCTGATGAAAGAAGAGACTCCATCTTTCTTTTGGTAGGTTCCATGTTTTTATAGCAATAGAACAAAATGTTCTGTGGGCCTTGAAAAATCAGCCGGGAGCAAAGGGGGTTGCTTCAGTGAACGGCTGGGAGTGAATGAGTTAACTGTTAAATTCCTTCCTATTTATTTCCAAATTTACGTTTGCGTTCCCAACCGCATGCAATCGGTAGCAGGGCGGGCTTATGTAGCAGGCGGTGAAGCACTTCCTGCTTTCGCCTCTAGGAATCATAGGAAATGCCGTCCTACTGTCCGCTGCAGTCACCAGTCTGTGGTCAGACAAAGCAAGCTGAGCTTTCTAGCACCAATGTTACAATTCGTGACCACACAGCTAGCTAGCTTCAAATAGCAAAAAAAAAGTTTGGATAAAGGTGAGTGCACCGCATTGCCTCGTTTAGCGCCGTTGAACAGTCTGACACGATACAACCCACCCCACCCCCCTCCCACCGTTGACCAAGATTGACTAGAGATGAAATTTGGTGAAATGTATTGTTTATTATATAGCGGCCCGCTTGTCAACCTAGCTAATGTCATTAACATAAAATATCATTTAGTGTGTTTTTTTCCCCCAATACGAATCATCCTCCAAAGATGTAGATGATATTTTCCTCAAAGTTTTTAATTGAATTCCGAAATGGATGGCCTTACGAGTGTTATTCTCCTGTATTATTTTTAAAATGTACAGTAAAGCTAAAGTTATCTACCTACCTACCTGCTGTATCTAGCTCGCTAGTTATCACAAATGTTTTGTGATTTCCTTTTTTAGGTCCCACTTTTGAAGGCCTATCTCCCCTAAAATGTTGTCTGAATGACTCGAAGCATATTAAAACTTCTTTTTTTTTTAAGAGTTTTTTGTACAGCTCTATTTGAGTGGCGGAGCTCCGAAATGTACGGCCGTAATAAAGGCGCATCTGTCCTGTGTGGTCTAATGACCACGCTCTTTTTATTCCCGTGATTGGATCTTTTGAAGTGGAACACAAGAGCTGATGGTCATTATTTTACAAGCACGCGAGGACGAGGTCACCCGAGTCGATGTCGATGTTATCCGAATGGAGGCAAATGTCTTCAAGCACTAAAAAAAATGCAGATAAACTCAACATGCAAAAAAAAAACCATGAATTACACTACTTTTATTGAATTCAGTGGAAATGTAGGAAAAATATGAAGAATTTGGATAGATAGATAGACCATCAATTCTCTGTGGTCTGTTTTGCTCAGACTAAAGATTTTAACGTTTTTGCATGCATGACAGTTTACTGCAAATATGACAAAATGTCACATTGACCTTTAAAATATTCATGAGAGCTCACTGACTGGCATTGGAGATCTGAAATAAAGAAGAAAAAAAAACTAAATTTCTATTTCTTCTTTTGAATAATGCATCAGTCGCTCTTTTTTTTTGGGACACATTTTGCAGAGCTCGGGTGAAGGCCCAGTGGATCGTTGGTGTGCTTTTCTGTGCTCACAAAGTAAACATGGCGGATGGCGCGGCTACACAAACAAACAAAAGGCTGACAAGCCCAAGGACAAATACAAAACAAAAGAAGCTTCCAAAAGGGCTAAAAACCTGACATTCGTGTCGTTCCAAATCCTAGGACTGTGAATCTCACTTTTTTATTCCATGTTGGATATATACATATATATATATATATATATATATATATATAGAGAGAGAGAGAGAGAGAGAGAGAGAGAGAGAGAGAGAGAGAGAGAGAGAGAGATTTTATCTCCAATATACAGTATTATTACAATACATATATATATTTTTAATACTATGCTAGCAAAGATCTTAATTGACACCATTTAACATTCACCTAAAACAAAACAAGTTATAGAGCGAAAGTGTTGAAATCGAAGTGGAGAAGACGCATGCCTGTCCTCTTTTGTCAAAGTGTCAGTGTGCTTTTAAGCTGCACACACACGCACGCACGCACACACGCACACGTGGGCAGTATTGATCATATTGAACAGCACAAGAGGAGAGTGTGAATAACTGGATTTATTTGTAAGTGCACAAACATGCATGCAGCATCGCCACCATGTGATCACTAAATGTGTGCTTTGACTGAAAAATAAGTTCATCATACAAATAATACTAAATGGTACTTAAAAAATAAATCCCATGCTCACTATTTGTCAAAGACAACTATTCGGACATTGTCTACAGTGGACACTATTTGGCAAGCATTCATGAATTACCTACGGCAAGCAACAACAGTACATTTGGTAACTTGAACTTGCGCTACAACAAATGCCGGTGTGAAGCAGTAGAGCCATGTGACAGCTCCCGGCCAATCAGCAAAGCAGAAGAGAATAATATTGAAAAGAATCACAATAGGATTGAATAGCCGAGTACTTAAAAACACACAAGGAATTTGTCTTCAGAGTCACAACCTGTCCAAGAAAGACGAAAAATAACAGTGGCCAACAGAGGGAGACAAAACGGGAAGTCTGCCCGTGCGCTAGGCAGCGCCCCGATTTTCTTAAGCTTGGTTCACACGGCAGGAGAATTGGCCCGATTTTAGCCCCCGGATTTCCGGTCCGTGTTATTACACTCCTTTTTTTAATTTTATTTTTTATACACGCACACACATACGACACAACGTGGTCTCCGGGTAGGACGCGAACCCGCGCTGCACCCCAAAGCCCATTTACACTCCTTTAAACGCCTTTTCTTTTTATGCTGCTTTTTTTGTCTGAAAACCAGGAAGTATCACGACTGGTCCTGCACGCTTGTTGACTCGGAAGTCACGTTTAATCTCGCGAGACTTCCCGTCACATTTATGAATGAACTCGGCTCGCGTGTGGTGTGTTGATCGCGCAGTGTGGCTACACACCACACGCGGTACGATCCAAACTGTTATTCCTGTGATTTTTTTTCTCTTCACGTGTGGTGTGTGTCAGAGTTTGGAAGTCGGACGACAATTTTTCAATCTTGCCGTGTGAACCAGGCTTTAGACGGGAAAAAAGGAGACATGAGGAAGGAGGGGGGGGGGCATTCTGATACGTCATTATTTAAAGAACTATCATGGTTAAATTAGTATGAATGCAAAATAAAATAAAAAAAATCTATAATAAAGTTTTTCTTTTTTATGTTTGCATTACTAAAACATTTACAGCAGTCATTTTCAGGCTCATTTCGAGGGCCACTGGGCTTTCACTACTGCGATGATTGGGGGCGGAGCTTAGGCGTTGTGACGAGGCGAGCAGCTGCCTGTTCCCAAACAGCCAAAAATTGGAGGAAAAAAGCAAGTCCCCAAAAAGTTGGTTGGCATTTTCTCTCGTCGAGGCAGCGCTTCACCAAGGCTGCCAATTAAACCAATATTGGGTTGTAGTAGGTCATTGCCGAGCTAACAAAAAACCTACTTGGTGGTTTTTAACGTCACACTTGATGAGTGGGCAGGCACTCCAGAGACCAAACAAGCTATTAACTCATTCACTGCCATGAATTAATAAAAAAAAAAAAAAGATTATTAAAAATTAGGGGCAAGAGGCGATAATTTTTTTTTATTGTAATTAATCGCATGAATTCACTAGTTAACTCGCGATTAATCACAAATTTCATATCTGTTCTAAATGTACAATACATTTTTTTATAGGTTTTTATACTAAAAACAAAAGTGCGGGAAAAAAAAGTTAAACTAATTGAAATAGTTCAAATGAATTTTTGACGTTTATAGCCGTCAATGGCAGTGAATGAGTTAAGAAGTACATCCTTCATGACCTTTCACCTTATGTGCTTATAAACACTTTATAAGGGTACACTTATAACCACTAACGTGGCATTATAACGAGCCAAGCACATCAGGCTAACGGTCTGGCAAATCTAGTACATTTAAATGTCGCAATTGAAAACAGTTCAACACAAACCGTAAAAGATAATTGCTTCGGGTGCCATTTTTCCACCCACGTCAAACTGAGAAGCTTTGTTAAAAGAAAGGGAAAGAAGAAGAAGAAGAAGAAGAAGATCACACTGTTTCCGGCAAAGTAAGCGAGGCGGCCTGCTCCTCAGCGAGGCCGACCAGGGACGGTTGACTGTCGGTACGACTCTCGCCTTGGACCTGCTCAGAGAGCGTCTGTACAGCGGACGCGTCGGCAACAGCTGGATACAACAACGGCCAACAGAAAAGGGAAACGAGAAGAAGAGTGAAAGGAAAGAAAAGGGAGCACCAAAGAAGTAAGCAACTTACATCCCGGCACCTCCGTCAGCTCGTTAAGAGGTGGCACCGTCTCCAACGTGTTGGCATATTTCTTGGCGGCCTGTCGCTGAGCATGACGCGCTTCGATTTCCTTTTTGGTTCTTGGGATTCGGCATTTGAAAATACAACACAGCGTGATCACTAGAGGGAGGAGGTGAACGGAAAAGAAAAAAAAGGTTTGGGGTCAGTTGGTTTGAAGAAGTTTGATCAACAAATTCAGAGGTTGAAATATGAAGATAGAGCATTTAGCGTTTAGTTAGCTAGCTAGCTATTGCTCTACCGCGAAAACACATCTCGGTGCCACCATTTACAAAACAAATGGTGTCGTTTTTTTTTTTTTAAATACCCAAGTGAGGACTTGACGCCACGGACGAGCACACTTCTTATCTCGTGCTGGTTAAAAAAAGAATAGCCCCAGAAATATGTTAGCTCGCAAGCTAGCCACTCTCGTGCTGGTTAAAAAAAGAATAGCCCCAGAAATATGTGTTAGCTTGCAAGCTAGCTGGTGGCTAGCTTGCGAGTGGAAAGCCCCGTGACGGAACAGGATTCATTCCAGCCACCGCAGGCTTTAAGTACTAGTTGAGAATAATATATTTATAATATATTTTTAGAAAACTGTTACACAATCACAACATAATATACATCAAAAAGCTAAATAAAGCTAAATCATTCTAAGAGTTGGTTATACTCTAACAAGGTTTTTCACTTGTGAAATAACGTAATCCCACACTCTCAACACTGTACTTGCTAATCGTATCCACTTCGCACCCGAGAGGATCGCAGATTTCCCCACCGACTCGCGACACGCACAACAACAGGTTCGGAATGATAAGGTGGTGATTGTTTCGTGAAAGAAGGCTCATAGCGGCGATAACGCAATCTCTCTGGAGAGCTCGCTTCTCTGGCTGCCAAGAGCAGGTCATTCTTGGAAGTTGACTGGCCTAAACGTGTCCAATTAGATCGTTTTGTGCTGCGCGAGAGTGGAAGAATGAATACGTTTACTGCGTGTGAGCTTGTGTTGGTTAGAGGAGTGACTGCGGAGCGTCACCACCTGGTGTGAAAAAGTCTCGTGACGCCAACACAGTGCATAACAATGTCATTTAAAAAACAACTTTAGAAGAAGACATAATTACATATAGAAATCAAAGCAAGCCAGTTTTGCCTCTTTTTGGGGGGGGGGGGGGGTGGGGGGGTGCTGCACTGCTACTCCTTCCGGTTTGGCCACCTGGGGGCAGTATAATGATCAATAACACTTACTTACCAATTGCTAAAACAAACACAGAGAAGATTCCGATGACCTGCCATAAGCGCAGCCCCCAAAACACGACGGTCTCTGATGTGACCGGGTCTGGCTTTTTAGGGGGGTCTGTGGGTAAAAGCTGAGGTGGTGGGAAAAAGACAAATGAAGGCAAAATATTGTTAATAACCCGCTAAAAGGCATAATAGCCGCGTTTCCACCGCAGGAACTTCGGGGTAAATTTGCGGGGCCACTTACGAACTTATGGGGACGAGCGGAGGTCCTACTCGAGGGTAGGTACTCCGCCGGCCCGGCAAACTCCCGATCGGGCTTTCATGCTGATTGGCTAAAAATGATTTTGTATAAAAAATAAAAAATCTTACCTTCATGCGCAAGGATGATGCATTCTCGGCTTAAGTCTCTTCCACAAAATTAATTCTCTTAATAATCCTTTGCCAATTTTCGTTCCACTCTACTGTTAGCTTTTTCAAATTCTTCATCTACACGCCGTCACCTCTCACTCAAACCATCCATCCACGCCAAGTACATTCAAATTAAAAGCAGAGAAAACCAGCAACCACCTAAAGTTTTTCTCACGGGAGAAATGGTTGCACGGCGTTTACGTGTTGATCGAAACTGGTGACGTCGCGAAATGGGTCGTACTCCGACACCGCCACAAGCGGGCCGGCGAAGAGGACCGTTCCTGGAAAAGTCCCTACCACCATACGCGAACGTCCTGCGGTGGAAACGCAGCTATTGTTATGAAAATAGGAGTCATGCTCATATGGTAACAATTTTGTTTTTCCCAAATGAGTCTTTATTCACAACAATTTTGTAGATTTTGTACAAAAACATTATACAGTATGTATTCCACCCGTTTTTCATTCCATCTCAAGGGGCGGCCATTTGGATACTTGCTGCAAATTGAAAATGACATCACAGTTGCTCGGCTCGGGTAACAACCAATTGTGGCTCGGCTTTAGAAAACGGCTGAGCTGTGATTGGCTATTACCTTAGCTACTTTGATGTAATTTTCAGTTGACAGCAAGTGGCAAAATTGCTGCCCCAAGATGAAGAAAAACAGGTGAACTTTGCTTTTTAATTTATATTAGGTTGCGTTCACACTGCAGCTCAATTCCGATGTTTTTTTCACAAGTATCTGATTTATTTCATGCAGTGTGGACGGTACAATTCCGATTTTTTCACACCCGACCTGGGCCTCTTTCGTATGTGAATATAAATCGGATATCAAAAGCCTGATATGCGCTCTGAGCGGGCGGGAGAGAGCGCTTGGAAGGGAGACTACTGACGCGTCTGTGAATATACAAAGCTGTGTTGAGTAACAGTGTTAACTTTTTGTCTTTAATTGAATCACACTTGAAACATGAAGCATAAAGTTGACATGTGTGGCGGTCGTACAAATTCAGTCCTGCAGACGGTTCATCACGAACGGCGATGACGTTACGTCATCTTCGGTAGACTTCTCAATGAAATGAGGTCGAGGAGTGTCCCCTCACTTCCCCCAAATATTGCTATTACCTCTTCCAACCCTGCTACTCTGGCAACATGGGATGAAAAAATAAGCCAGACGGATTTCTGTTGCTGTTTGTAAACAACCAGAGCGAGCGTGAAAACAGTCCACCAACCAGGAGCGCGGGTGTTTGCACAGCTGAATTTGCATAATGTTTGCAAACAAGACACATGAAACAAACTTCTAACACGTCCGCGAAAAGAGTCCACCAATCTGTAGCGTGCGTTGGCACAGCTAAATTTGCATATGACACTGATAAAAGTCGCTTGCCTTGGCTGGAGGGGAAACGTTGCGAGTCGGGTTACTTCCGGGAACACTGCAACGTGACGTTGTTTTGGGCGACAGGGTGTACGTCACTCAACGTGTGCTCTTTGTCCATCACGGGCGCGTTCACATTAGATGTCGGCATTTGTTTTTGTCATGTGAACAGTACATAAAAAATATTGGCATAGAAAATCAAGTTTTTGTATAATGAAATCAAACCTATTCAATTTCCATAAAACTATGTTAAATATTAAAAAAATGTTTTGTTAAATTCTTAATTAGTAGTATTTTTGTAAAATTATTGACATTTTTTTAAGCACCATGTCCCGTCAGTGCAGTCGTAACGGTGTCACGTGCTTCTCTGCCCAATTACAAATCTGCACATCGGCACCACTTAAGCGTCCCCTCCTCCGTCTTTTTCTCCTCCGCAACGTTTTCAATTTGAGCAAATCAGGTCTACAACGTCCCATTATACAATACACGTGACTTTCCAACGGTTGCTACCTTTCTCGCATATTAGTTCTATGATGCTGCTGCAAAATATTCCGAATATAAACAGCAATTGGCTTGAGATCTCGTTTTTTTTCTTCTTCCTTTTTTTAAAATCGATGGATAGCGTAGCATTAGCATCGATTGAACGTGAGGAGGTTTCTGTTGAAACTCTATACTGCATTGTACTTTGATGGCCAATAGATCGTATAAGGCTCAATGATTGCATTTGCTGCTGTCACCGATACATGAACGCTATTAGGCGGTGAGCTCGGAAACAGTAAACAAGGACTCAAAAGATCACGTGTAGCGACAAACATTGCATCGCCGTGATATCGTCTGTCAACGGAACTGACAACATGAGAGACACTCACCTTTATGTTGTGTGTAAACATTACATTTAGACATAATACACGATGCAGAAAATCATTACGTACATAAGTTATAAATTTAGGATTTTCATCAGTATAAAACCACTTTAAGATTTTTTTTTTTTAAATACTAAAATCCAACAAAAATAACAATAGCACAATAAAGTTCTATTTTTATATAATACTCCTTGGCGTTTTATTTTTGTATTTCTGTATGGCACTTCATTTCAGCTGCAGCTTTATTTGATTATTTTAAGTCCTACAGCAAATTCATTTCTGATTGTGATTGACGTTGATCTTTCAGTTCACAGCTGAAAATGTGAAAAACAGACATAAAAAGCCTTGATTATGGTTTTCAATAGCTGGCATTTTGCGATTTCTTTTTAAAGCAATAATCACACACACACACAAAAAGGTTGAAAGTATAAAACAATCGCCACCTCTTTAAAAAAATGAAAAATCATTGTATGCAAGAACACTTGAGTAGAAAAGCAGAGAATTGGCGCTCTTTCTCACTTCCTTTGGGCCAAATTAGCCTTAATGAACAGATTCAGCGTGACTCTTAAATAACTTTGGCGGCAGTGATTCAAATTGAAATTGCAAGGGAGAATTTCATGTGGCGGGATTAGCATTCATTAGCCTCAGGCTTGCTCCACATGGTAGCAACAATCAAAAGTGAGACCTTGCATGAAAATCCCAGTATGATTAGCACAATAAAATAAACGCACCCATATGAGGAAATTCAGGCACAAGGCACAAGTTCTAATAAAGAGAAAAGCAAGCCTCTCGAGTGGCATTCAAACTTGAAAATTGCATTTCTCAGACTTCTGCTTAGTGAGCAGCGAAAGGATCAACTGCTTTTTTTCTTCGAGCCTTCTTTTGTGTGTGATGTTAGCGGTGATGGAAAATGAAATTGTTCTTATTTCATTTATTTCAACAGCATGGGAATACTGCAAAAAAAAATCTAATAAAATAAAAAATGTATGATGTGGATGCTATCTTCACTTGACTGTGACTTCAAACCAGAAATGGACCGCTTTTTATTTTATTTATTTTTTATAGCGCTTCATCTATTCTCCACCATATGGTGCCCAAACTACAAAGCTTCACATTTACACACCAGACGTCAGCTGCTGCCATTCAAGGGCGCTGCCGGGTCCACTGGGAGCAAATTAGGGTTCAGTATCTTTCTCAAAGACACAAGGGATGTTAATCGAACCCACAACCTCCCTTGTTGGGAGACCACCACTCTACCATTGAGCCATGTCGCCCTGGTGGAGTATTGAAAACAATTATTACTCAAGTAAAAAGTAGTCCAATTAACTCCAAATAATAACTTAAGAATAAGCATCGGGTGAAAAAATAATTGAGTACTAACTATTATTTTTAAATCAGAACAGGAAGTGTAGTTCTTGTAGGCTGAAATGCGACCATTTTTAGGGCAGACACACATGACATGGCTGGTTTTTTTTTTTGTAGTCCGTATGGTTATCAGATTGAATGTGAGGGCAGGGGTTGTTTCTGTCATTTTTTACTAAAACTTTGAAACTTTGCTCATGTTGTAGGACAGCAGAGACTCGTGTGTGTGTGTGTGTGTGTGTGTGTGTGTGTGTGTGTGTGTGTGTGTGTGTGTGTGTGTGTGTGTGTGTGTGTGTGGGTGTGTGTGTGTGTGTGTGTTTGTGTGTGTGTGTGTGTGTGTGTGTGTGTGTGGTCATGTGACTGTCTGGCTCAGTTTGATTGGTTGAAATAAAGTCCAACGTCGCAGGAATTGCACAAGTAATAAGAAAAGTAGCGAGCAGAATGTAGCTTTGGATTAAAAGTAGTGTTCTTAATAAAAAATACTCAAGTAAAAGTACTGTGCATTAAAACTACTTTGATCTGTACAAAAAGGTTTTGTGTTCGGAACAGTTTGACCCAGAAATAGACTCTTCATATTAGTGGTAATAATAATAATAATGAAAAAATATTAGTGCATTAATTTTGAGTTGATTTAAAGTTTCTTTAATGCCACAAAAAATTTTCAACGCATGATTAATGACCACCCCTCACTTGAAAAGCCTGTACTGGGGGAATTCCAGTCGCAAGGCAGCAGACACAATTTAGCAGTGATAAATTTAATAATAATGCATATATTTGTGGAGACTGGGGTCAAGTTGTATTCTAAAATTAAAAAAAATGTGCATAATTTCACAAGTTCGTTCATGTTCAAGATTAGCTAGCTCTTAACGCATCGACTGCCATTGACGGCTATAGACGTAAAAAAATTCATTTGAACTATTTCTATTAGTTTAACATTTTTCCCACTTTTTGTTAACAAGAGTATGAAAATCAAAAAAAAAAATTGTACATTTAGAACAGATACAAAATTTGTCGTGCGATTAATTACGAAAAAATTTAACCGCCTGACGCCCCTAATTTTTAATCTTTTGTTCTTTAAAAAAAAAAAATAATTGAATTTTTTTTATTATCTTTTCTTTTTTTCTTTTTTTAAAGAAACGATTATTAAAAAATTAGGGCCGTCACAACTTTTATATCTGTTCTAAACGTACAATAAACATTTTTTTTCTAGGTTTACAGACTCTTTTAACAAAAGTGGGAAAACATTTAAAACTAATAGAAATAGTTCAAATGAATTTTTGAAGTCTATAGCCGTCAATGGCAATGAATGAGTTAATTAATATGAAAAGAAAAATGCACTGAGCTATCACCAATGTCTTACAAAGGCAATTATGCTATCTAGTGGCAGAAAAATGACCTCTACACAAATCAATATCACAATTGTTTTTGACGATAGTACATCTTTGTAATTGTAACTAAATTTTATGAAATATGAAATTACTGTAATGTAATATTTTATTGTAGATTTAGAACAGATATAACATTTGTGACGTGAGTTAACTATTAAAGTCATACGATATATATTATTATCTTCCCAGTGGACAGACATGACTGCCAGAATGTTTTATGTAAAACTTGTTTTTCTCTCCCATTGTATTGCACGCCAATACCAACCAGAGGACGAGCCACCAGTCAATTCATGGATTTGCCCGTCAATGTCAGTAAACACATTGACAGCGACCATTCCCAAAAGACCATAACAACACGTTTGCTTGTTAGAAAACCTGTTGGAGGAAGATGAAGATGATGAAGATAGTCTTACCTCAGGGTCCGGGATCTGTGTCAGGACGCAGGACAAGCAGTGGAACAGCAGCAGGAGGACCACCACATCCCCGACCATCCTGGTCCCCTCCCTGCGTCCACTGCCCCCCCCCCCCACGTCTCCTTTTCTCCCCCTCTCTGTATGACCGCACCGGCGCCAGAATATACCAGAACCTGCCACACTTGACCCCCCCCCCCCCCCTACCCACACAGGTGATTAATTGTAGCTATCTCCCGCCCTGAGTCGTCTGCTGCCTTCTCCCTGCTCTGATGCCGCAGTGGTTCACACGAAGAAGCCAAGGCAGCAGTTGTTGGGGCACATTAATTAATTAATAGAACTGGTGTGCTTTACAGCCAGCTTGTCCTGCAAGGGACACGGCATACACACGTGTGTGTGTGTGTGTGTGTGTGTGTGTGTGTGTGTGTGTGTGTGTGTGTTGGGGGGATGGGCCATACAGTAACAATGTGATGGAAGCCAATGACAGTGAAGAAAAGGTCTTTATTACCTCGCAGCCTGTCCAATTGCAGTGAATCATTTAAAGGCTCAAATCGGCCTTTAAACACGAGTTGTTTAATAATAATGATCGATACGAGTCTCGTTCTATGAAGTGCCGTTCCTCAAATATGGATGTCGTCGGCTTAGATAAACGGCGTACATTAAATTGACACCTCCTACTAGGTAGAACTGACTTGGTCGCTGAGAAGAATGTACGCCTTGTACAGTGGTGCCTTGAGGTACAAATTGAATGTGTTCTATGACCACTTTCGTGACTCAAGTCATCATTCCCCGTTGAAATGAATGGAAATGTCAAGGATCCGTTCCAAAACCAAATTATTTTTTTAAATAAAAAATACAATAATTACATAATTAAATATAATTAAAAAATAATAAAACAGTTTTTGGCCACCAGGAGTCAGTATAACCCGTGATTAAATTCTTGGAATTTTTGCCAAAATCAGGCATTTCCTTTGAAGTGAGATAACTTAGTCATTTATGAATATTTTTTTCACTTTCAACCGCTCAAAATGTTCAGTGGCATCAGATCTATCTATACATACATGTTTTTTTTTTTTTTTTAATTAACTATGCTGTATACATATATTATGGATAGACAGAAATCAAAGTAAAATATTTCATATGACATAATTAGATCCTTGAATAGGTCAATAAGTCGTAACAATATATTTTTTTCTTTAGAATAAGAAGGTCAAAGTCACAATAACTGATTTTGATGAGTAACACTTTAGAACAAATATGCAGAATTCATGAACATGAAACACCAGTTACTGAAACGAAGAACTACTACTAACTAAACACCAGAACTAAACATGCAATGGGTCTTGATGTGTTTTTTGCAAATGTAAGTTCCACATTTTGCGCAAAACGTTTGAAGCCCGAAGTGGCTTTGTGCAAAGGCCACATTGTTTGGGCTGAGACGGGGGGGGGGGGGGGGGGGGGAATCCAGCACGCTGTTCTGCATGCTCCACCTGCTCCACCAGGCCTTCGGCAGAAGGCTTTGCTTCCCGATTCAAAATTTCAGGCCAAATTAGAGCCTTGCCTCGTTCCTCAAGCCGCTTGAAGCTTTTCTTATGGTTCGCCGTATGATGCCCTCGTTGGAAAACAAATCTAACGCAGTTTCAGGGCTGCTGATTCTGGCTACTGCGTAGAGGGTTGCCCGAATGGGATGGGGGAAATAATGTGTGGCCACTTCGTGAGTAGGAGACCATAATAGTTTTACATTTTTTGAGAGACACTCACTAATTTCTTTGCCCTGATCGCCGTCATTTTCATCATCCCCTGCCGCCTCGTCGTGTTCGTGTTAGCCATTTCTACCAGTTGTAGTGAAAGAAATGCAAAGTAGTGATCATCGCGAGAACAACGACCTCAAAAATGCCCGGAACCATTAAGAGTAAAGAAGTTCCAACACCCAACCAGTAAGAGTTGAAATTCAAACAACAATAAACAAGTGAATTTCTTTTTGCATTTGTGGTACCTTTGTATTTTCTTGTGCACACCTGCTAATATGCAAGCCCAAATAGACTGAAAGTGAGCTCAGACACATCAACACCAAATTTCTTTGTAATGCCAACCGTTTTTATCACATTAATTTTGACCAATCTGCAGCAGGCTTGGCACAAGCAAATTCATTTATTAACCTATGGCGCCACCTAGTGGATTTTGGGTGTCAACACTCTCAACACACAAATTCCTCTATTTTCATGTTTATGACTTGTCAAAGAAGCGATTGCACCAGTAATCACGGAAAATGCGTTATAACACATCAAGTTTACAGCATATCAAAAACTGATTTATAACGGGAGTCAATGAGCCAAAATTGGGCATTATTACAAGAATTTCGAGTGAATCTCTCCCTCCTGTTAGCAATAATTATAAATTGCAGCACGCCGCCAATTTGAACTTCTACATTTTTTAACAATCCTGGTGAAATGTCAGGTCCCTATTGTATTTTTTTCAAATGCTTTTTCTTTGATGAAACATAGAAAAACATAAAAATGCCAGAAAATGGACAAATAACACCGACGGGATAAACAGACATGGACGTCTGACTGTGCAGTACTGATGTCTCAGCTACTTGCAGAGAACAAAGAATACAGGGAGTCCTCGAGTTACGTCGTACGCGACCTACATCGTTTCGACTTTACAGCGCCTGTGCCTCGTCCCTGGCACTTTCTTTTTCGTTAATTTCCCACAGTAATCACTCTATTTTAAAGTTATTAAAGTTGTGTTGTTGTTACTTTCACCAGCGGACGTCCATCAGCAGGTCGGCTCGCCATCAGGCGTGTCACATTTCCGTGTTTATAGCTCCGCTCTGCCGTCCGTCAACAATGAATGTCCGTGCGGAAACACGAAATATTGGTTCGGGCTCTTCCGGGTCGCGCAAATATGTTTTTTAAGATTACAGTCCAAAGTATTTTGATGTAAATATCGACTTTAACGGGGAAGTCGAAATTCAGGTTACACCGCCAGCGTAGGAACGGAACTCCGTCGTAACCTGAAGACGTGGTATATAACCGTGAGTACCGTCATATTGAACGTCTAAATGTGTTGCTGCATTGTTTGTGTTCAAACATCAGTTTTTCAGACTTATAAATGCCTGGAAACCGAGAATCACTGCTGTAGATAGTTCCCACGAAGTCAGCCGGTGGGCGTGTCCAGCTTCCTTCCATCATATTGCTTGGAGTGTCGCGGCTCGAAGCCTCGACAATAGTATAAACAACGCTTATTAAAACGGCTAAAATGATGGCAATGAGCACGCAAAAGTCCACGTTGTACCGGGAAGGCTTACAGGCAAAGGAGCGGCAGCGGTACGTTACAGAAATTGGACTGGTCGCCGGGATCCCTGTAGGCTACATTGAAAATTAGCCTATATACACCGGTCGCGTATATGGACATCGTGAACTACCTTTTAAATGCAAAGAGTGCGTATACCTTTCAACAACTAAAGGCATATAAATCAATTGAGGCAATCAGCCAGCTGTGTTGTGGTTGGGTGCGCACACGAACATGAAGTCCAATCTGTTGATAAGTGATGGCAAAGTTATGTCATAGCTAGCTTAGCTTATATGCACTTTAAAATACACTGACATCATGTTTTTGCATGTGTGCGCGCTATTTTACAAAGGATATGTATGATAACAGAAATGCTCTTTTTTCACTTGTGCTAAGTGGCGGTGTGAAGCCATTTATTGTAAGGTGGTAATGTGAGACACTACCTGTATCTAAAAAAAAAAAAAACACATCTGTGGTCATGTGACCAATTTGTTATCAAGCCCCTCCCATTTCAGCTTGGCCATGAAGAAGATGACTGGATTGTGTTGAGGTAAGCATGTGTTTTGTACAAAAATATATTTTGGGGAGATAAAAGTATTTTTATTTAATTTTTTTGCTTTGAACTTGATCAACTGTATATCCTACATCTTGTCTAACTATCAACTTATCAAATGATGTGACAATGCTAGCTAAAGATTAGTCTGACTTATCGAGAGGTTGTTCTTTATAAAATGGTGGTGGTGGGTTTGTCTAATTTTGCCCCTTTTCATACATGATTTCACTTTTCGTTCATGTTTTGTCTTTCATTTCAGAAACCGTTTTTTAAAAAGCCACCATGCCAAGGAAATACAACAGGAAGACAACCTGGGGCAAAACCTCCCTTGAAGAGATGAAAATTGCAGCCACAGAGGTCAAGGAGGGAAATCAGTCTTTGAGAGCAGTGTCAAGGAATCGAAATATTGACAAGTCAAGCCTCCTAAGAGTCATAAAGAAAAAGGAGAAAGGGGAAGTGAAATTAGCAGCTTGGGGTGCAAGTGGCTCAGGCAAAGAGAATTTGCACTTCACTTTTCCAAACGCCTGAAAGAACTTGCTGAACAGTTCCGTGGCCTCTCCAGCTCAGTGCCGTCAACTTGCATTTGAATATGAATATGCAGAAAAAAAACAATGTCGTTATCCCTGCCAATTGGAAGGAGATGCAGTGTGCAGGTAAAGTCAGGGTGTGCAAGAGATCATATGATTTTATATAATAAGTTAACCAAGGCTGATCTTCCCAAAAGGCAAAATCTTTTTAATAATGGATTGTCTATAGGTCAAGAATGCTTTTGGAGATTCTTCGCACGTCGCCATCTTTCTGTCCGAACTCCAGAAGCGACATCCCTTGGAAGCAAAACTGTTGGGGAGTTCTTTGACAACCTGGCAGTAGTCAAGGACAGGTAACATAATTATCTTTTTAACTGCAAATATTTTATCAAGGCTTTATCTCTGAGATGAAGTTTGGATTCTTATCCATTTCTCCCTTTTCCTCTTATCTTTAACAGACATAAATTCGCCCCACACACATTTTTTCATGTGGATGAAACGGGTGTCTACACAGTGCAAAGCCTCAGCAGGTAAGACACAGGATAAACACACACAAGATTGATGTGTAGCTTGTAATAATAACCAGCCGGTTACTGAAACAATGCTGAAACTGCTATTTGTGATATTGTTGTCTGAATTGGAAAATGGATCAACTGAAACCAGAGACTGTAAACCTTTTGTCCAGTTGTAGCCTAAAAATTGAACATGCCAGTGATTCAGAACTTTTCTATTTGATTCAGGTTGTGACACACAGAGGGAAAAAAGCAAGTTGGCTTGGCAAGAGGGGAACTGATGACCCTGGTGTGTGCAGTGAATGCCGTTGGGAATGCTACACCTCCTATGTTTGGTATCAGACTGACCAAACCCTGAGCTGCAGCCTGCCACTGGGGATAATCGGAATGGTCCACTTCCAGAAGATGATATGAAAGGAACCACATCCTGCAGATGACCCACTGGAAGATGAACCATCCACTGCAGAGAAGTCACCCCATACTAATTCACCCGTCCCTCGCCAGCTGACAAAGATGTGACATATGACCAGCCGACCTGGATATGTCTGCCCCTCAGGAATTCCTTGCACTTCCAAAATGTGTGAAGACAGCCATCCTCGCGGATACTCCTGAGGAGAAGGCACTTGAAAAAGCTTTCGAAGAAAGACGAAAGAGAAAATGCAAAATAAGAAAACAAAACCAAAAAAGTAACCAATCAAGAAGAAAATCATATATAGCAGCTCTGAGGAGAGTGATGTTCCCGTGCCACTTGATGAAACATCTAATGATGAAAAATCTGACCCCGAGAGTGGTCAACCAGAAAGCACAGATCTGTCAGTGGGTGACTTTGTCATTGTCAATTTTTGCAACCAAACTCAGGAATGTCCCTTACATTGGCATGGTTGAGAAAGTTGATGGGGATGATATTAATACTCACACAATTTCTGAGTAAAAAAAAACCCCAGTGTGGGAGAGACCCATCTTTGCCAGAAAGGAAAATGATGTTGCACATGTTCCTAATCTATCTTCATCATCTTCATCTTTCCGTGCAACCTTCAGGGCTGGAATGTGGAATAGGTTTTGCTATAGAGAGAGAGATGTCCTAGTTTGAGTTCTACTCCTGTTTTCTGAGTCAGAGGCTGCTCTACTCGTTTCAGTTTGTTCTTTGCCCTGATTTGCAGACCATACATGGCTCTAAGGGTCCCGGCGTTCGGACCCCAACTGTGAAAATCGTTCTCTCTCTCGTTTGATTGTTAAATAAAACATTTTGAATATTTTTTGTTGTATTGGTTTTTGGTCCGAGTTACCTTCAAATGTTTAGGGAATAATGGGCTTAATTGACCAGTCTCCATGATTTTTTTAATTATTCCAACATTAGTGCCGGAATCAGTGGTTGTTTAACTAGTTGTTAGGATTCTGACTTTTACAACACGTGTCGTTAGGCTTGATTTAGAGTGGAAAAAGTAAGTGGATCATTTTACCCCTAGCAGTATCAATTTACCCCCTTGAAATTTGGGGTTTGTCTTAGTTTACCCCATAGCTGAGGTAAAATGAGACACTTTACCATCTTTTTTTTCAAACAATCATATTTTCACTGTCTTGAGTCCTGCATACATTCTGATCATTTCTATTCTTAGGAAACATCCTAAATTAATTGAAGATGTGTTAATGTTATTGATACATCACTATAGCTTGCTTAGAGGGGGACAAATGTAAAAAAAAAAAGTCTCACATTACCTCACTCTCCCCTACTGTTTACTACTGAGGGATTAAGCGTGCAGGCGCTCGACTGGACCGGAACGGACAATGTGCAACAAACGTTAAAAGGAAATCGAATTAACCTGTGATTAAGTGATCTGAGCGGATCTTGAGAATTTCACGGTTTCATCTTTCTGTTGATACTGGCTAACCACAGTCTGCAAGTTCCATCAAGTTTGTCAGCGCAACACGAAACAACCATGTTATCGGCTTGCTTGTTGAAATTTGCAAGCGACTGCTACGAAATCAAACCAAACAATATGGAGATGCACGACGTGATGATGTCACATCACGGCGAGTTATTCTGGACACAGTCGCCATCAAGCGCATTTCTGAGGAGGTGAAAACCAAACAGACAGTGGAAAGAACCAATCAGCAAGGAACAGAAGTGACGTCTTTTGGGGAAGTAGTTTGACCTAGTGTAGGACCCGACATCGTGTCATCGCATTACCGTTGAAATTTGCATCTGGCGCTTCTCCCACCTTGGCGGTCTCATTCTCACCGTAGAAACAGAAAATAATGCGAAAACGCCACAGAGATATCAACCTATTCAAGTTAGGAGGTGTTAGCAAGTGGCAAGGTAAAATGGCTGCTGGTGGCTTCACTTGCGATGGCGAGTAGGCATCATTGTTAGTGATTACATTCATTTTGGAGTCAGTGATCTTGACACGTGTCTTCTTTTGAAAGAAATTATTCCAGTGCCGTCAGCTTCTGGGGGTTTTAACTTATTCACTGCCATTGACGGCTATAGACGTCAAAAATTCATTTGAACTATTTCTATTTGTTTTTTCTACTTTTGTTAACAAGAGTATGAAAACCTTTCTTTTTTTTTTATTGTATATTTAGCACAGATATAAAATGTGTGATTGTGAGTTAACTAGTGAAGTCATGCGATTAATTACGATAAAAAAATTTAATCGTCTGGCGATTCTTTTTTTTTTAAATTGTAATTAATCGCATTACTTCAATAGTTAACTCACGATTAATCACACATTTCATATCTGTATTTCAAAAATATTAATCTAGATTTTCATACTCTTGTTAACAAAAGTGGAAAAAAATGTTAAACTAATAGAAATAGTTCAAATTAATTTTTGACGTTTATAGCCGTCAATGGCAGTGAATGAGTTAATAACGACAGTATGAGTTTCTGGTCATTTAAAACTAAAGGTAACAAACTATCGTCTCTCCCAGGCGCCATTTCCAATGATTTCCGCCGCCGAAGAATGGCATTGCTCACGAAGCAAACAAACAAATTTAACTGTTCAGTTTGCTTTGAACCTGGCCGAACAGCGGTTCTTGGTAGAGTCTGTCTTTCAAGAAAGTGGGTGTGGCTTAGCAGGCTAGCCTTTCCCATTATCTGTTAGCAAACATATTTTGCCACTGTTAGTTTTCAGTTTAAACAAGCGTCTGCTGCTAAATAGAAAACAATCTCTGAACGCAGCATGGAGAATTCCGGACAACACATCTACAGTACTGTATATGTGATTAGAGTACTGTACACACAATAGGCTACATAAAAATCAATGTTAGCTAGCTATTATAGATATGTTGTTGTAGTAATGTAAACCATTTCATTATTCATTACTAAACCGATGAAATTATTGACAAAAATCTAAGAGTTAATATCAGAAAAATATTCAAATGTATTCTCGGTACACTCGAAAAGAATAACCCCGCACCTCGCACCTTATGAGAAACTAGGGCACGGTGCCTGTGGCCATGTTCTTAACATAGCTCACGAGTGATGTGACATTGTGATTTTCTAGGAATGTTGTAGAGATGTGATCGTTTGAAAACGAGAACATTTGCAGAGATTTGTATAAAGTAGCAATTTGTCAGGTTCCTACTATGCTAAATGTTGATCATTATTTAATGACTATACATCATAGTATCAAACTGGTAGCAGTAGCTTTGAGTTTTAACAAGCTTGGTGACTGATGAACCCAATTTATTAATGTTCACGCTGCAGCTGGATCGATGGGAAACCATTAAGAAGTCGTCATGACTTGTGACGGTTGTGTCAAAACATTAGCATTCATCCAGCATGCATCATGCGCAGCGTGCAACACCGTCCATACACAAAAAGCGCCCGAGGTTGTCAGCGGCTCAGCTGGCATGACCTCATCGGCCAATTACTGTTGCCTCTGTGTGCGTGTGTGCGTGATCGGTCACACAACAAAGAAGAATCACCAGCAGCAACATGTGAGGTGCAGCTGCTGGCGTGACATCACCATCATGTCAGACGCACACACACACAACAATACGGTACGGATGTCTGCATTGATGATATCACGGCCAATGAGTCAAACTTCCAAATCCCACGCATGCATATCAGTGCACACACTGCGAGGCAACCACTCGTTTCCAATCACACACAGTGTTTCAGTTAAAGCTGATTCAAAGCACAACTTACCGCTCTGCCACTTGGTGAACGTGTCACTTTCCAGCAAACGGTGCAGTGTGTTTTTACAGAATCATGAATCACTGACAACATCCCGGAATCCGCCATCCAGCTTACGGGGACTAACATTACTATCGATTGAGACTCTGTGGTTGGAGTGACACCTGATGCCAGAATACATCAGTGGTGAGCAAACACTGTTCTCTGCAAGTGTTGTTTATTATCGTTAAGTACCAAACTTTCTACCTTCCAAGGCAATTGACATCAATTACGCTGATTGCGGTTTACACCCCTCAGCTAAGAACAGAACACTAGAAGCCATGCAGTCTTTTAACAGACACGCCTAGAGGGCTTCCACATCGCAGCTATTAACTCCCTTAAAAAACTTACAGCAACTTGTGTGTTTTTCAACAAGGGGAGGCAACCTTACAGATCTGGCATACACAAAACAAAAAAGTAACTCTGACCACATTGCAATTATGCTAAAACCTGCACACAGACCAGAGTGGCACACGAAAACGAGGGACTTGCGTAGCTATGATGGGCCTCCGATGCATTACTTTTAACACCACAGAATGGCACATTTTTAAACTTGCATCTATCAAAGATACACATTCAGACATTGTTCACGGGCACCTGCAGGCCTTCAGGTATGGTGACGCTGCAGGGAGAGCGTCGGCCAGAGCTAACCTGGCCCATGCAAAAGTACATTTCATAGGGTACATTTGTACTCACAGCCTTCAGCAGAGGACACGGCCACTCTACCACTTGAGCTATGCCACGCCTGCTGTTGGCTAACATTGCTGATGTGTCCGAAAGGAGACCAAAAATAGTCATGGAGGTACGAGGATTCCGCCGGACTCCAGCAATATACTGACACACAGTAGGGGCGGCATGGCTCAGCGGGTAGATTGGCCGTCTCGCAACCTGAAGGTTCTGCGATCGTTCCTCAACCCTTGAGTGATTTCTTTCTCTCTTTCTATATTATTTTTAACATTTTACTCTCTTCCAAGTGTAAAGTTTACTCTAGTTTAGACTGGGACCGAATACAGTCTTTTTAGATTTAAATTTGTTCTACGGAATTTACTGTGAGGTTTCAGAGAACCAAAACGACAGTACAATAAAAAAAATATCTGGACACTACAAGCAACACTAGGGATGCACAATCTCTCTGTCAAGACATCAAAGCTCTCACTGGCTATAAACCTCAACTACAGACCTAGAGAGTGTTTCTAAGCGCCAATAATAAATCCAGTTCCCAAGAAGGCCCACCCATTCACATACAATGACTATCAGCCTGGAGCACTGACCACTATCATTAAGTTTTTTTGAGCAGCTGGTCATGCAGAACATCAAGTCCACTCCTTCCTCTCTCCTATGACCGGTTTCAGATTACATACAAATTAAAACGTATTCGTTGCCATTGACGACTATATACGTCAAAGATCCTTTTTTCTTTTTTACTGGATTGGTAGTGAATGAGTTTAAACAGGTCCACATTTCCAAAACCTCAGACAGGGACTTAATACATCTCTCTGCAACTAGGTACTGAACTTCCTCACAGCATGCACGTCGGCAGCAGCTCTTCTAGGACCATCATGTTGCCCAGTGGGGAACCACAAGGCTGCGTTCTCATCCCGCTGGTCTTTACGCTACCAACCCTGACAGCGTTGCTATCTAGTACACCAACCACATCATAAAGTCCTAGTCTGATAAGGCCAACTACAGGAAAGTGGTGAGCCTATTAGTCCACATTCTCGTCCTCAAACCATCCATCCATTTTCTTAACCGCTTGTCCTCACAAGAGTCGCGGGGGGCGCTGGAGCCTATCCCAGCTGGCTTCGGGCAGTGGGCGGGGTACACCCTGAACTGGTTGCCAGCCAATCCAGGGCACACAGAGACAAACAAACATCCACACTCACAATCACACCTAATGGAGTGTTCAATTAACCTGCCATGCATGTCTTTGGAATGTGGGAGGAAACCGGAGTGCCCGGAGAAAACCCACCACCCTCGTCCTCAATATAGAGGAAAACTAAAGACATTGTTGGAGACTTCAAGAGAAGTTGTTCACAGCCCACACGCGGAGGATGAAGACTCTGCAGTCACTACACCCAATAAGAGACATTTCTCTGACCCGCCTCACCTGCATGGCCATCATCAGCATCACTGGTGACACCGCCCACCCGTCCCGCTCCCTCGTCAGCCACCTGCCGTTGACAATGAAGCAGCATAGCCTGGGGAACCTGGTTCTAAAAGCACTCAACAGCTTCAAGCATCAGGCTGTCAGGGACTCCGCCCACTACGTCTGCCATCTGCCACCCGTGACTGGAGTATAAAACACAACTTTTTGTGCATTTTGCTCTTCTGTGTTCAACAACAGACATGCTGCTGGTACATCACAAACCATACATCACATTTCTTTCAAAGTTGGCACAAAAAAAGGTTGTGGATCGCCACACTCGTGTCTTGCCTGGCACTTACAGTCCAATTACTGTACGTTTCTCATTAGAAGGACGCGTTTATTGACTTTGCATTAAATGTAAATGATAGACGAACGGCGAGTAAAGTTCACAGACGCCTTCATACATACACGCAACGGCTAACTTTAAAGCTCGCGCGGCCGCGCTGTTTGCTTAAGCTTTCTGGACGCAGTCAGTCAGTCAATGGTCTGCAGGAAGCGCGGCTGCAGAACGAGGGAATACCTCCGAGAGGAGACGGCCGCAGAAAGGAGTCATTCAAAGCTGGAATGACAAATAGGTGAGGCTGTTTACGCACGCCGTGTTGACTTAACTGGGTTGTTTGGCTTGGTGGCTGCTTGGGCATCTTGGAATAAATCTGCAGCGCTCCTGCGTAATCGGGCTCCATAAAACAATATCAAAACTGTTTTTGGATGGTTGGAGGAGGAGGGGGGGGTGTAATTTACCGGAATGTGACGAGACTCGTTAGTGGCTGAGGTCACGGGCGCAAATTGAGATGCTCAAACAAACTTGTTTTTTGATTTGGGGAAAGTCGGCTTGAAAAGTTGGCCTTATCGCTACCATGTGCGTTACAATTCCGACCAAAGGTTCCTGGAAAAACACGTCTTTAAGGCAACGTCAAGCTTCAAATGGCCAACTGCCATTTTATGGGACGTCACACTAGACTCATACAATATAACTAAAATGACAGGATGTGACGTACACTGGCAAATCCAAATCTTTGTGTGATGACTTTTGTGGACTGGCCATCTGGCATACAGGGCAGATGCTCGCTGGACCGGCGTCTTTTGGGGCAGATGCAGCGCATTTTAATAATTATTTTCCTCCATTTTACCCCAAGAGCCTGGCCCACAATTTAGAGGGACTAGTCCATTAATCAATTTCGAATATAGCTAGCAAACTGAACCAACGTCAGTCAATATTAGTGGCAAATCGTTGTCTATCTATGCCAGGCTGGTAGGCTTAAATCAACATGCCAGGGCTGATTTAAAAAAATTACTTTTTCCACTTGCTGTCGACTGAACATAACATCACCTGTGCAGAGGAAGTAGGTAACGACCAATCATGGCTCACCTGTTTTCTGGGTTTGGTCAGTAAACTGAGCCATGATTAGTCGTTATCTACCGTACTCATGTGCAGTCCACAGCAAGTGGAAAATTTTGTTTTTAAAGGTATTAATAGTACATGAAAAATTATGAGGTTATCACACAAATAATAGACAAAAATGTAAACTTTTTACTGCTAAATATGGCTCAATGAGTCAATTATCCCTTTAAAATTAGACCAAAATGAATTTGCAAACAAGATTACAATCAGTGTTTATTTGAACAGGTATGAGAACATAAATAGTTAAAATGGACAAAAAAAGGACCAATAGGCAAGCGTATAAGACATTTTACACTTAACAAGGCGGATTTATCAAATGCTGTTAAGACGGCAACCTTTATTTAGGCAGCTAACATGGCACTTCCTGTTTATGCTTTTATTTGAAACCTATTCACGTCACTACTTAGCGACTGATGCTAACTTTACGATCACACTGAGGCTTTCCCAGCATGCTTTGTTACCATTAAAAGTAATTATTCGTGTGGCTATTCTTTCATACTATTTTATTTATTTTTGTACAGACAGGGTATAATATAGTTACAGTGGTGTTGTTTATAGTCGTATATTTAATTACTGCTACAACCAGTATTAAATTATTGGACTGTAGAGTGCTATTAGTACATTTGTACGATAACGACTTTAAAAGGGAAGTAAAATAAATAAAAAATCTTGACAATAATATGTTATGTGTGACTTCCTAGTCTAAACACGACATTCGGATTAATATTACATTTCCGGAATATGAGTTATGAAGCAAAATCCTGCCATTTTTATCCATCTCAGGGGGGCGGCCATTTTTCCATTTGCTGTCAACTGAAGCTGAAATCACAGTTGCTCAGGGCTTGGGCAACGACCAATCACAGCTCACCTGTTTTCTGAAGCTGAGCTGTGATTGGTTGTTACCTAAGACCTGAGCAACATTGATTGTCATCTTTAGTCGACAGCAAGTAGAAAAATGGCCACCCGAGATGGATACAAACGGCTGGATTTTACACAATAGTAACCAGAATACCATATTTAGACTAGTGGGGCTGCATAGAACATATTGTGAAGTTTTTTGGGGTTGACTGTCCCTTTTAATTACCACAAATACTAATTCTTTACAGATCTGTGAGTTGGAATAACGGCCCAAGCTGCATATATAACAGCCCGGCCCACCAGAAAATGACCAGAATGTCCAGATTACCACTCCGGTCCTGAACCTCATCTATCCCGGACGCCTTTGGGCGAGAAGCACACCTTGGAACCCAGAATCTCAGAACGATCAGTCGTACATGCTAACCGCTCAATCATGTGCTGCTGCCAGGACCGTAGAACAATAATTGGACCATAGAGTAGTCGACGACTAACAGTCCTAAGCCAAAACTTAATAACTGTGAGGCAGACGTGCCAACCACTGACCCACCATGTTGCCTTCCTTTCAGTCCTATAGGGAAAATAGTTTATCAATCCAAAATGAAGCAGCCGTCAACAGACCCCAAACTGACGAGTGACCCATTTGCAGCATGTTCATTTGACGGCAAACGCCATCCTCCCAACAAAAACATATTTAGTTCAACATTTTCCCTGGACCATGTCAACTATTTACTCCATCAACATCCTTTCTGACGCACATTGCTACTTTGGATACATATTTTGGCAAGGCGCACCGGCAGGACGCTCGCCGGCAAAAGAAACAGGCGCTATCTCCACCGGCAACAGTGAGTGATAACCTGCAGCCGAGCAAAGCGGGGCCTGCACCGAGGGGGCCGTCGGTTTTTGATCGTGCAAACACAGGCCTCGTTTGTCACGCACAAAGGCCGTCTTCATTGGGCGTCTTGATATTTTTGTCTTGTGGCCTAGTGAGGATATGTGGTGAAGAAAACGGATGGATGGATGGGTGGGAATTTTTTTTTCCTTTCTCGCCGCGTTCCGACGCGGACCTGCCAATCTCCCGCCGAGCCCTGGAAGAAACCAGTGCGGTATTTTGAAGCTGCGCACTAAATGTGCCGTGCTTTTAAATTAAGCGTGAGGACGAAGAAAGAGGAGGAGAAGCGAGCGGGCCGCGGGTGCTGTTGAAATGTTTTTGGCAAGGTTGGAAGCAAACAAGTTTGAAGGTAGGGGAGCCACTGAGGTCAAATGTAGAAGCTGTACGGCAGGGGTGTTCAAACTACATCCCGTAGGTAACTAACAAACTAAAAATAAGGTCAATTGAGGCAAATCTCCAGAACTTCCCAAGTGACACCTTTTCAATTTGCCGTATTTTTATTCAATATGTGCCTTATATGTCAAATGAAAGAATCTGTTTTTTGAGTTATGGCCCTTCAAAATTTGGAATTGCACACTAAATTTTGGACCATATTTAGAGGCGTTAACCCCCCCAAAAAATTCTTGACAATAATATGTTTTATGCATGTCTAGTGCAATATGAGTTAAGCAGCAAAATCCCAGCTTTTATCAATATCAGAAGACGGCCATTTTGCCACTTGCTGTCGAGTGAAAATGACATCACAGTTGCTTAGATCTCAGGTAACAACCAATCACAGTTCACCTTCAGAAAACAGGTGACCTGTGATTGATCGTTGCTTGAGCCCTGAGCAACTGTGATCTTCAGTTGAGAGCCAGTGGCAAAATGGCCGCCCCCTGAAATGGATAAAAAAAAAAGCTGGATTTTGCTACTTAATCCACATTCCACAAATGTAATATTAATCAGAACGTCATGTTTATTAAGCCATTTTTGAAATATTAACCCTTTAAAAGTGGATATTTTTTTTCATGATAATTTTTGTTTTTTTACATTTTGGGTGGTCCATATCTTGTAAATATTCTGCGTTGGTGTGGTTTCAACTGATTTACTATCATATTTGGGGACTCTACTCTGTATTTACAGAGTTTTAAGGCACTCAGGCATTTGTGGGGGTACAGGAGGGCTTCAAATATGGCTACTGGAGAAAATTACCATTTTGGAACCCCTACTTGAGGCCACTTGTTGGCCATGTGGGAGCAGATAATGATGAGAGAGCGATCAAATCATTTTCCCTTAACATTTTGAGACAATAAAAACTGGATTATCCAACTCCTTCATTATGAAAAAAGGTGTTATTTTTGGATATTTCCTGAAAAAAAGCCCAGAAAGTAGGTCAACTGTTTCTGGCAGTAAAAACAGACCCTCAAAATTAAATTGATCAATTGAAACGTTAAAAGTGAGTGGCACATATGTCGTGTTAAAGAAAAGTTTGCGTTTTGCCTTTATTTTTTATGTATGTGACCCCGAGACAATAAAGTTGGACACCCCAAAACTTCCCGCATGAGTGATAAGTCCTGAAAGAGGCCTCGGAGCCTGAATGTGTTTTCTCGAATGAACATTTGGACTGCATTTTGTAAAGGTTAGCCTTGCGACTTTCAACGTGGCCTGTTGGGTTCAGAGGTAGTAAAACAACAAGTGCAAATCCCCTTTAACGGAGACATAGTGATGGATTATCACCTTCCAAGATACACAGCTCCTGAATTTAAAAAAACAAAACGAAGTTCAGGCATTATTCACTCACTAAAAATAAAGTAGTAGTAGTGAATCATGAGGTTCTCAAATAAAGATTTTTTCTGCAAAAGGTCAGACATTAGTCACTGACAATTTAAAGGAAAATAACCTTTAAAATAAATAAATAAAAATAAATTAAAAAAAACTTACAATGGTAATAAAAGTTGCTGAACGACTTTTATTTAGATTCCATGGTCCCTCCGAAACTACAACAACTTTTACATGGTTTGCGTTTTGCAACTTTTGTTTTTCAAATCACACTTTTAAATGCAGATGACATTGAATCCTGGTTAGAAGATGGGTTATAATAGTTTTAGGTTTTTCATTACAGTTAGATGTCATTTCATTTGGACTTTTGCTTTTTAAATTCAATTAAGTTTTATTTAATTTTTTAAGTATGTCTAGTACAAGATAAACATACATTTAAAAAAAAGAAGCTCACTAAGTATTGTCTAATAAACTACAATTCTCAAACAACTGTTTGACCTTCTTTCTGAGAAGAGAATTTGATAAATAGACAAAGATGAACAAGGACATTTTTGCTGTAATTATACTTTCAGTTAGTTTGATTTATTTTTAAAGGATTTTAAATTTTTTTTTAATGTTTTTTCAATTTTAGTTTTATTTTGTTAATTTTGGTTTACAGTTATAACCTTGTTACAAGATGAAAGTTGTATGATGCATCTCAGGTCACTAGATGGTTGCGTCGCTTTGAAAGCCTGCCACAATAAAGTTTTTGAAATAACCTGTGCACATAATACATAAATTCAGACTTAAAAGGAGATGGAATGTATTCATTGATTTGATTGACTTGAAGCACATTTTTCCTACAAATTGTTGAACTTCAAATGGACTTTTAGAACATTTGAGTAGATAATTTGAGTTATGGTACTAATGCTTCTGTTCACCTTTTTGGCTCTGAAAAGATGAATCATCAGGTAAAGAAAACCCCCATAATTTTGGCCCATTTGATTTTTTTTTTTTTTTTGATGGGGCCTGATGACTCCACTTTGCTACTCAAGTGTTTGCACAGAGGCCAGCCAAGCAAAGAACAATCACAGCTGACCTCAGGAGGGCTTCAAAGCAGCATTAAGAAGGTCACGGTCGAGTGGTGGAGCATTGTTGAGGAGTAGGAAGAGGAGGAGGTGCGAGGGAGGTAGGTGAGCCTGTTCCCGCCGGCTGCATTTTGTCACACGTGACATGAGGAGGTAAGGACGTGAGCTGGAGCAGCGAGGCCAAGTTGTGCAATGTCACGGAGCCTACGGGAAGCCGCGCTCGACTTGTCCAATCGCGTCAGCGTTGAAGCCGCGGGGTCACCACGCCGAGTGCTCTTCGGCGATGCCCTCGGTGGCCCCCCTTTTTCTACCGCTCAACTGCAGGCTCTGGAGCGACATTAGCATCTTAATATGAATAGCGGAATTAGCACGACCCCCCCCCAAACTTATTTGTAATTTCAACGTTAGAGCCTGGGTCGGTAGAAGGGAAACAAGGAGTAAAACGCCACATCTCTGTGTTATCACGCTCCAGCAATCCAATTGCCGCTGCTCAAACGCTGCCGTCACGCTCCTGCTCATGTTCGGCCAGCAAATACCTCTTCAGGTTCCGCAAGGTTTCACCCATTGACAAGTCCATACAATGTCATTATAACCGACGGCCGGGATACTTCGTTTCAGTTGCTGCGGCCCACCGCTGCTGGCGGAGGTTCTTCCGACGACGGAAACGTCTACAAATACCATGGCCCGTTGACAGCAGCGGTAGAACTGAAGAAGAGGAGGAGAAGAGTTTGAGCCACAACATTAGGGACACCTTTATGAACGAGTGCTAAAGGAAAACACACTATAAGAATAAAGATAAGAAAAAAGCTTTCAAGATTTAAAGTCAAACTAAAACTGCCTATTTTTTTAGGGGGAAAAATATCTCTATATTTATAAATTGTATATTTTTTAGTTTATACTCAGTAAAAGGTGTATATTTTAGACAAACAAGTGACATGTATTACGACAAAGTTGTATATATGAATTTTTTTCAAGTGCATATTTTAGAAGAAGGATGTCATTTTCAAGAATAGTCATTTTTAGGAAAAAAGTTGTCCATTTTCGAGATTAAATTCATAATATGAGAATAGAGTTGTACGTTTTTTTTGTTATATGAGAATAAAGACAGATTTTTGAGGGGGTGGGGAGGAGTTATTTTTGACGCAGAGTCCAATACATTGAAGATTAAAGTAGTAGTATTAAAGGTGGATGTTTTCAGGAAAATAGTAGGTTGTTTATTTTGAAGATTAAAGTCATTATATTGCGCAGGTGAAGTACATTTTCCAGAATAAAGGTTGCTTCTTTTTTTTTTAAATAAAAAGTAAAATATTTTAATTGAAAGTTAAAAAATTTTAGAACAAAACTTTAATTACTTTTTGATTAATGTCTCAACGTGAAAGGAATATCCTTAGATATTTTTTTAAATCAATATTCCGGTGTTTTAAAATTAAAATGTACTTAAATTACACACAAAACTTCCCATAGTAACCAAATGAATGAATATGTGCATTAAATATTTGTATTTTGTTTTTCATTTTTGGGGATATAAAGAAACAAATTACATATTTTTATATAGCAAAATAAGGTTTGACTTTTTGGAGAAAAAATATTGAATTAATTATGGAATACCGCTTTAAAAAGTTAATTGTATAATAGACACCTAATTAGATACACCAGCACGATGTTAATGAAACTTTGCCTTTACAAAGACAATAAGGATTATTTTTATGTATATTATATTTTGGGTTAGCCCTTGACAGGGTTCAAATATTATACTTCAACCACAATAATAAACAAAATGCAGTGTTATTCCATTTGTAAAGGCTAAATTGATCATGTGCTAGTTCTGAGGACAATTAAAAAACTGCGTCCATACCCTGGAGATGTTTTCTTGTCAATGGCGCCCTCTTCAGGAGAAACTGTAGCGATGCTGAAGCTGGCCTGAGTTTCCATATCCTGTCAAAGTTGCAAACAGTAAACACATAAGGATCAGGGTGCATATTTGTTCTAATCTTGCATTATATTTTGTTGTCACCTTGACTGACAGCTTCTGGATTTTTTCCTCTAACTCTTTGATGGTGTCTTCTTTGTCGGCGACCAATTGGTACAAGTTCTGGATGAGTGTGTTCTGCACGGAGAGCTCGCTACTCAACGGTGCGACCGGGTTCGGCTGGGCCGGCGTGTTCTGCGCCTCCAGTTGTTTGGTGAGATGACTCAGCATCTCCTGCATCTGGGCCTTCTCCTTCTGCAGTGGAAAAATAAGAAAGACAGCGTTATGATATGAAAACTAGTTCACCCTTTCGGACCCATAGATGATTGCAGTGGACATGACATATTTTGTGTGTCTAAACCAATAAAATCACATAATTTGGATGATGTCAACACTTCTGGTTCATGATTGGATCCTAGAATAAAATAACATGAGATACACCTTCTTATGTGTGGGAAAATAGTCCAAATCAGTGAGAGAGAAAGGGCTCAGATACAATACAAATATATTTGTATTTTTAAAAATGATCTTGAACATAAAAAAAAAATCTAAAACTAAATCTAAAGATATAGATTTTTTTCATTTATTAAATAAAAGCAATAGATTCACAAAGAAACAATATGTTTTTATATAAGAAATTTTAACATTTGATCTTTTCAAAACTTAAAAACAAATATTTTTATTTAAATATCTTTGAAACTAAGATCTGGAAGAAGGACAAAACCTAGAAAATGTTACGTTATTTTAAAACTTAATTACAATCTTTTAATACATGAACACAATACTATCCATTAAAAAAACATGTACCTTCAAATAGTACGACTATTTTGATTAATACACATTTTTAATTAAAACTTTAAATGTTTTTATTTATAGTTAAGAAACAGGCACTACTGGAACTCCAACTTGTGTGATTATTTTAAAATAAAACACTTAAAGATATTTTTTTATATAAAAATTAAAAACCTAATTTGAAAAACAAAGACTTTTTTTTGTTTATTATAAATCTAAATACTTAGTTGAAATCAAAAAATTTTGAGATGCATTCCAATTTCCAAGCATTATGATTTTTTTTTCTTTAGAACCACAGAGGCTTTATTTTTAGAATTTCACGACAGGCCAGCTCAAATGCTCTTGCGGGTCTTTATGCAGCCCACGAGCCGTACGTTTGCCACCCCTGTGTTAACTCCTTACCAGCAGAGCTTCCACCAGCTCGTCGTCGTGTTTACTTTTAATAAGCGCGGCCGAAATCTGAGCAGCCTTCTCCTCCGACAGACATTTGATCCTGGCCCTGCATCCTTCCAGTTTCTTCTTCACATCTTCGTGTTCCTTCTGAAGAACTTCATAGCCGGCCAAGATCCTCTGCAAAAGAAACAAGGCGTTTTATTTTTTATTTTTACTATTCATACAGAAATAACGCAATTGTAATGCACACACACCTCAAATGCTTCCTTCTTCTCCTTCTCCATCGTGCGGATTAAGTTAATGTTTCTGCCCTGAGTTGGGATTTTAGAAGGTTCCTCTTCCGCGCTATTCACAATTGACCCTTGCGTAGTTGCCCTTTTCAGCTGCTGCTCAAGGTCACGCACCTGTCAGGTGATAGGTGACCAAATACTTATTTTCCACCATAATTGACAAATTCTTAAATATAAAATAAAATCTGATGGGTCTTACTTTAAAAGTTTTTTTTTTTTTTTATATGTGTAACACACTTTACCCTTGCCTGAAGGACCAGTATCTGTTGTGCACGTCCTCGAAAGCTCCCCGCACAGCTGAGTAACTGCTGAACGTTGGCGTCTTCCCCGATCTCACTCACCAGAACCTGCAACAGAGGACATGAACTCATTCACTGCCATTGACGGCAATAGACATCAAAAATTAATTTGAACTATTTTTATTAGTTTCACATTTTTCCACTTTTGTTAACAAGAGTATGAAAACCTAGAATTTTTTTTTTATTGTACATTTAGAACAGATATAACATTTGTGATTAATCGTGAGTTAACTATTGAAGTCATGCGATTAATTACAATTTTAAAAAATTATCGTTTGACACCCCTAATTTTTTTTAAATATTTCCTTCTTTTTTTTAATTAGGGGCATCAGGCGATTACTTTTTTAAATTGTATTTAATCACATAACTTCACTAGTTAATCACAAATTTTATATCTGTTCTAAATGTACAATACGTTTTTTTCTAGGTTTTCACACTCTTGTTAACAAAAGTGGGAAAAAAAGGTGAAACTAATAGAAATTGTTCAAATGAATTTTTGACACCTATAGTCGTCAATGGCAGTGAATGAGTTAAACACCGCGTCAGGATGTGCGCAAAACTATAGGTCACAATAGGTGAAATGATGTGCACCTTGTGAGCCAGTTTCAATTCTTGCTTCAGAAACTGAATCTGGTTGCGATGCTCGGTGACTTTGAGCTGGGCGGCAGATAATTTGTCCTTCAGGGACTTCGTCGCTGGATTGTCCTGGTTTGACGGACAAAGCAATCAGTCGTTCTGATTAGGATTAACATGATTACGCTCAAGAAGAACACATGAAGATAAAGTAGAATCTCTAAGATTGAACACAACACCTTTTCCCATTTAATATAAAGTAAAAATATGTTTTGTAAAAAATAATAATAATAAAAAAGTGAAATATAAGATTTAAAAAAAATAAAAGAAAAAAATACATGACTACAAAAGGTAAAGAAAAATACTGGTTCTTAAAATGATATAAAACAAGGCCAAGGAAAAGCCTGTAAAATTCATTGTTTGATACTTGTTGAACTGATCTCTCACGCTGTACATACCACCAAGTTTTGAGCAACTTTTTCCCCCAAAATATTTCAAGAGCATTTACTTCAGAGGTTCCCATCTGCATGGCAATCACAGAAATAACTTACCCCACAATCTTTAGAAGAGTTTAGCTTCTGCATATTGAAATCAGGCTTTTGTTCCGATAATGAGAGCATAGCAGCCTGCAGCTGTATGAAGAAGGAGAGCGAAAATAAACTCAATAGAAATGACATACTTCTATTAAATGACATAAAAAAAAAAACCTGCTTATCAAGCTCCTTGACTCTGTTGCTGTGTTGTTTTGATTTAGACTTCTCTCGCTCTACTTCAGATGTCAACTCTCGGTTCTTCTTGGACAACTCCACGATCTTGACGGCGGCCATGTCGCCTGCTATGCCTGCTACACCTAAAACACAACATTTTGTTGTCTATTCAGATACAATATACAGTACTAATATCATAACAAACATACCCGCCAAGGCCAGCACTCGCTGGTCGTCCAGTTTCTTCTTCATGTGTTTGACTTCCAAGTCCTTTTCAGTGATCAGTTTTATCAGACAGTCGTTTTCATCCCTCATTTCCCTCAGTTGGTTCAACCAGCTCTCCTCCTGCAGCTGTCTAATGGAAACACAATCACTTGCCATGAAAACTGAGCATACAAGCGTGAACAGTGTCATTTTGTGGACTGGACACCGTTATCCCTAGTTTGGGGAAAGGGGGCTCAATTAATACACGATTTAAGTTACTGTATACAATGACTCACAAATTGTTCTCTCAATTAAGCGCTTGTTTTTTTGCGTTGTTTCCCTCGGAAAATTAACTAACCAGTGTCACTCCGGAAATTGACCCGTGGGTGGTATTGTGACCCGTTTTGGGCTTTTTGATGGTTCCGACCAGGCTATTTCAAAATAAAATACCACCCACGGGTAAAGAAAACGCCGACATATTAATGTACTTTTTCAAAATAATATTTTTAAAATTCATATTAACACAAATTATTGTCCTTGGAAATGTCATAATTTACTGTCAAACTCACATGTTGTACTCCCAGTCTGTAGTTTGGTTTTGCATTGTTTCATTTAGAAAAAGTACCCTAGCCGCTTTCTGTAGTTATAGCTTAGCTACCTTTTTTTTCCTTCGACCGAAAATAAAACACAATTTTCGCCCGCGTTTCATGACCACTCCCAGGTATGTTCGCTTCAGTTGCGCAAAAAACCTTTACCGATTACTCGCAGCCTTTGTTGCGCAAAAATATTACAGTGCACTGTCAGCAATGCAGCCCTTTGTTGCGCGTTTGCGAAGGCTGAATGCCCTTTCTTACGTAATTAGCATGAGCAAACACCGTGTGGTTACGTCTTATATTTTGCCCAAACAAGTCCGTCAAGTTAAGTATGATGAAGTAAAGTATGAGCGCTACGCGTTGCGAAAGAAAGGAAAGATTTGCTTTCCCTGTATGCATTTCAACATCAGTTTACCTAGCAGCCGTTACGTGTGCGTGTGTTGGTCGGCCATATTGGAGCGGTACAAATAGATGAACATAACATACCAATGGAAACTTGTGTTTCGCGTTATAAACTGTCTAGAGTCAAGGTAAGGTGAAGATTAATGTGATTTTATTTTTTTATTTTTTACTTTATTTGAAAATGGGCACATAGCCAAGGCACATATTTTACATAAAAAAATGTCAAGGCACACTACCAAACAAAATGCCATAAAAAGTATAAATAAACAAATAAGTAAATAAGTGTGTGTAATATGAATGGCAATGGAAAGACACTTAATTAGTATTCCTGTCACTATACGTCGATGCAATATATCTATAGTAAGTGACATTGGAATTCCCACAGTATACAAATGTGCCACGGTGCCAATGTGATAATTTGCTTTCTAATCTACCAAAACACATACAGCACAACATTGTCAGTAGTCTGTGTTATTCTATTACAGTAATGGAATTATTTTGAAATCACATATACAGTATTTTGAAATCACTCTCTACAATGTTATTTGTCAGCAGTTGCCACAGGAAAGCTGCTTAATTGTCTCCTCTAATTCTTTAATGGCGCCCTCTTTGTCAGCGACCACTTGGTACAAATTATGGATGAGCATCTTCTGTGCGGAAAGCTCGCTGCTGAGCGACGGTCCCGAGCTGGGTTGGCTCGGTGCGTTCTGTCTGGTGAGCTGGCTCAGCACCTCCAGCATGCGACTCTTCTCCTTCTGCCATGGAACGATCGAGACGATGAGATGTGATGTTAAAAACGTTTTTTTTTGTTCACGGTCGATGTGCTCATCCTTACCAATAACGCGTCCACAAGCTCGTCGTCGTGTTTGCTCTTCAGCAGAAGAGAGGAAGTCTGAGCTTTCACGTTTTTTATGTCAGCAGCCAGACATTTGTTCCTTGCTTTAGAGGCGTCCAGCTCTCTCCTCATCTGATCGTGGTCTCGCTGCAAGGCTTCGTAGCCGTCCGAGAGCCTCTGGACAAATAATGGATATGATGTCAGTATATTTCCGTTGAAGGTTAAAAAGAACGAATAACCCACCTGAAATGCTTCCTTCTTTTCCTTCTCAGCGCTGCGGCTGTAGTTGACGTTTCGGCCCTGGCTTTTAGGAGCAACGCTTGATAGTTGTTCTTCGGCCATGTTCAGCATGCTTGATGGAGGTGACCTGAGCTGCTGCTCCAGGTCACGCACCTGTCACACACACACACACTACTCAGTTTAGATCAGCTTATTTTGTGATTTTTCTCTTGTCCGTTCACATACAAGCATGTGAGCGCATGTGAGCCCTAATTCCCCTTCTTACCTTTGATTGAAGAACCAGAATCTGCTGTGCGCGCCCCCGGAAGCTTCCCGTACAGCTCAGTAACTGTTGAACATTGACGTCTTCCCCAACCTCACTCACCAGAACCTGCAACAGGTGACAGGAAAAACAAATTAGGTTGCATGCAAAATGTGTTAGGGGACCACATTAGATGATATGCTTTGCACCTTTTGAGCCACTTTTAATTCCTGCTTGAGAAACTGAACTTGGTTGCGATACTCTGTGACTTTGAGCTGGGCAGCAGATAATTTGTCCTTCAGGGACTTCACCACTGGATTGTCCTGGGGTTTTTGGGGGGGGGACAAAAATATGTTCAGGGTCAAACTATGGCCATCATTTATTAACATTCAACGTTTTAAGTAACATTTTACACCTCAGAGTCTTTAGATGAGCTTTGCTTCTGCAAATTGTCGTCAATCTTTTGCCCTGGGAGTAAACGCAAAGCAGCCTGTAGCTGTAGCAAGAAAAAATGAAAAAATAATAATAATAATGAGCCAGTCCGACATTGTGACGATGACATAAAACCAAACAGAAGACTCACATCGTTCTCAAGTGCTTTGATTCTGTTACTGTTTTGTTTGCATTTTGTCCTCTCTTGTTCCACTTGAGCAGTCAGATCTCGGTTCTTTTTGGATAACTCCACAATTTTGACGGCTGCTGCGTCGCCTGACATGCCGGACGCACCTAAAACGCCACAACAAACGCTTTATTTTTATGATCAACATGCCAAAGCAATGCACTGATATTTTGATGACTGTATCTGTAAGAAGGTCAAATGAGGAAATAGTGTTAAAGTGGAAGTCAACGTTAAACACGTCCTGACAATAATATGTTAGCTACGACCTCACTAATCTAAACATGACATTCTGATTAATATTACATTTGTGGAATATGATTTATGAAGCAAAATCCAGCCGTTTTAATCCATCTCAGGAAGCGGCCATTTTGCGACTTGCTGTCGACTGAAGATGATATGAGATTTTCTTAAGCTGCCCTGTGATTGGTTGTTACCTGAGACCTGAGCAACTGTAATGTCATTTTCAGTCGACAGCAAGTGGCAAAATGGCCGCTTAGATAGATAAAAACAGCTGTTATTTTGCTGCTTAACTCATATTCCACTAACACAATATGAACCAGTATACCATATTTAGACTAGTGGGGCTGCATAGAACATATTATTGTCACACAAAAAAACTTCCCCTAGCGGTTTGAGTACCTAAGGTAGAAAAACGCCTCAAGTAAAAGCCTACCATTCAAACTCTGTCGACGTGCAGTTGGGTGTTAAAAATCAGTCATGAGAAATTGTTGAAATTTGAGTGGCACTTTAAAAAGTTCATGTTTTTAACATTTGATTGGAATAAAACACATTTTCAACATAAAATGCAAGACGAAATGGCATTGCCAAATACCTGTTCTTGGTGTCAACAAGTTACTTAACTCATTCACTGCCATAAATTCATTTAAAAAAAAGATTATTAAAAAATTAGGGGTGACAGGCGATTACAATTTGTAATCGTAATTTATCGAATGACTTCACTAGTTAACTCACGATGAATCACAAATTTAATGTCGGTTCTAAATGTACAATAAAAAAAATTCTAGGTTTTCATACTCTTGTTAACAAAAGTGGAAAAAAATGTTGAACTAATAGAAATAGTTCAAATGAATTTTTGACATTTATAACCATCAATGGCAGTGAATGAATAAAAATAAATAAAAAATATAAAAAATTCGGGGCGTCAAGCGATCAAATTTTTGAATCGTAATTAATCGCATGACTTTCCAAGTTAACTCACGATTAATGACAAATTTTATATCTGTTTTAAATGTACAATTTAAAAAAAATCTAGGTTTTCATACTCGTGTCAACAAAAGTGGAAAAAAAGTTAAAATAATAGAAATAGTTCAAATGAATTTTTGACGTTTACAGCAGTCAATGAGTTAAATGCAAGTACTTAATCTGGAAAAAAAAAGTGGTCTGTCGGTGCATCCTTCCTTATAAGACATCATTATACACATACCAGCCATGAGAAACACCCTCTCTTGTTCCCATTTCTTCTTCATGTGTTTGAACTCAAATTCTTTTTCGCTCAGTAGTTTGAAGAGGCGACCATTGACATCCGTCAACTCCCTCAGCTGGTCCAACAAACGCTGACGCTCATCCCGCTCAAGTCTACAGGAAGTGATCGACAAAAAGTTAATGAATGCAAAGTAGCGACCGTTCAACCTTTTGATTTTTTTTACCTGTCTTTCATGTTGTCTGCTAACGCGTTTTGGCTCAGTAAGTCCAAATGCTCACTGAAAAATGTATCCTTTGCTTCCGTTTTGTCCACATGCTGTTTTCCATTTTCCTGATGCTGAAGGTTGTTCTCTCCATTTCCGCAGTCCATCTGTGTTGCTTCTGTTATAAAGACAAAGATTACAAAACAGGTGGTTGTATATTAAACACATTGCTAATTGCTGTAAACATAAAGTGTGCACACTTGCATTAAATGTTTAATACTGTGATGTGAAAGTCTCTGTCATATTGTTTACAATAATCCCTCTTCGCTATAAGACTCTCAAGTCATATTGGTTTCCGAGAAAATATCCATCCAACCCATTTTTATACCGCTTATCCACGTGATCTGGATCAGATACCAGCAGACTTTGGTGAATCTCTTACGAACCAAAGATGCATCTTTTTGGAATGTACACCGAGAAAACGATAGGAAGGTCAGAGCTGAGATTCAAACCCAGAACCTCAAAATAACATTTACCAAATGTGCAATTCTGGATTTTTTTAGTTAAACATACGCAGTCAACACACCTATATGTTAATTAAGGTCTCAGTGATGTAATGAATTGCAATACATCAGATGCACAAAATCAATCATTAGCACATTATCGTTGTAATCTACTGTGGTGTGAAACCTGTACCAAAATATTCTCAACAACTCTTATGATACAGTGGAGTTTTACACCAAACTACAACCAACGGGAATTGCCTGGAAGTGTCTGGTGATACATTAACAGTGGCCACTAACTGCGTGTAAGGTATTAGGTCCAAAAAGAAACATTTATCCAGAAAGTGGATGTAAACAATTGTAGTATACGATTCACTTACTTACCTGTCAGTAGATGAAGTATCGCCTTTGTTACAACAGAGGCTGTTTTGAATCTGTTTGGCGAACAGAAGACTCCCCAAAGGATTTTCTGTACCCGCGACAGCTGCATCCATGGCAACGACGCCGCCTTGGCGAGATCTCGCGAGAACGAGAGAAATATGTTGTCATGCTTGTAGTGCACATCGAGTTAGAAAACTATTGAATTTCTTACTTTTTGGAAACAGTCGACCTACTATGTGAGCATTACAATGTAAATTATGAAGTATTTACGACCAGTGGATAATATATGGTAGTATTTGTCTTCTTATTTGCCGCCTGTCAAGGCGCTATCTGTGACCCCTGCACGATCTGTGACGCGCATGCGCGGAAGATCGGCCAATTGGATCGCTAACTACGGCAATTACACTAGAACAAAATACCTTTATATGCCTGCGCGATAGTGCGCGTTCGTAAAAATATTATACATAGGAAAAAATGGTGTTTCTTGATGAGTTTTAAAGTTACTATAAGTACATTTTAATCGTATACATTTTACTTTTGACCCCATTCAATTTCCAGTGAGTCTGCATTGTTATACTTTACAGTAAGTCTGTGGCGTGTGTGTTTTAAATGACGCCCACCCCTCACCCAGTCTCCACCTCTATGCTATTGTAACCCTAAATTGTTGTCGTTACTGGAGGCTGGGTAAAAGGCGGGCAACAAATAGTTTCAAGTTGATGTTTTCTGGCGTCTTCCTGCTAAATTAACCAGACAGTCACGGCAGGATAGGATTCAAGAACGTCTCTCTTTTATTTAACTCTGTCTCTTCTCGAACGATGCTCGCTCGATTACCTCTCTCTCTCTCTCCCCTCCGCGCTCATGACATGCGCAGTAAACACAACACTTCAGCATGTAAAGCTAGTAACAAACATTTGCGTGCGTAAACGTGATTTGACCTTTGTGTTTGCCGTAGTTAGCGATCCGAGATGGCCGCTCTTCTGCGCATGCGCGTCACCCATCATGCAGGGGTCGCAGATCGTGCCTTGACGCAGCCAACACATTATTATTTATTTTTTTATGCTTTATTTAACAAATTGAAATCACAAGCCAAACATGGCAAACATGGCAAACATTAAGCAAACAAACATCATCACAGTACACAACCATCTCACAATAACAATAAAGGGGAAAAAAATATGCCAGGGGTCTTAAACTAAGAAATATTAAAAACACCAAAATGAGAACACAAATTTAATGTCTTGATAGCCTTCTTATTTTTGGAAGTAGAGATGGACTGTAAATATACATCCATCTCTTTCAAAAACAGAAAAAAAATAGGTTTTGACTTAACACATTTACATTTATGAATATAAAACTTAGCAAGATAAATTAAAAGATTAATCAAATAATATTCTCTTTCAAATGAATTGTCATAGTTAAAAAATCCAAACAAAACATTTGGTAAGGAAAGCACAAAATTACAAAAGATATTGTCCAAAATAAATTAGCAAATGTCTTGCCATAGCTTGCGAGCATAAGAACATTTCCAAAACAGATGCACACGAGTCTCCGATTGGAAGCCACACAAGGAGCAGTTCAGATCCATGTCATAACCAAATTTAACAAAAAAGGATTTCACAGGAAAACAACGATGAATAATTTTGAAAGACACTTCCTTGTTCACTAAAAATAATTTTTGAGGCATGGTCCACATTTTTTTCCAACATAAATTCTTTACACGACAGTTCCAGTATGATATTGCAGGTGACACAGACACAATATCAGATTGGAAAAGAGCACGGATTTTGCGATTGTTTTCATGACAGGAAGGTTTGAAACATAATCTACCAATTGGTGATTCAGTGATATCAGCAATAGGAGTGTCACACTACAACACTAATGTGGCCTCTATACAGCATTCATACACCAGAAGGAATAGCATAAAAAACTACAGCAAATTGTTTAGGCGTCACAGGCATCAGAAAGTGTAGAAGAAATTCCTCATAAGTAAATAAAACTCCTCTCCTGTTAAATAATTAATTCACCCAGATGATTTTATGATCAAACCAAGTCTTTAAAAAAATGGATTTGTTCTTGTAACAAATGTCTTGGTTATTCCAAATAGAATAGCGGTGTGGTGAAAAGTTATGCTTGTAGACGAGTGACCAAACAAGTTAGATAAGCGAATGGGGATCCTTTCAATTTTATAATTACATGACAACAGAAGTCTTAATCCACCAATTTTAGAAAAACTAGTTCAAAATACAGTTCCACATTGAGTCAGGATTATTCAGAAAACACCTAATCCAGTTAATTTAAAATGTATTATTTAAGGAGACACCACCAACAAAATGGTGCCGTACCGCAATGCAACGTGACGTCACGTTCTCAATCACAGGCCACGACTTCCAAAACAAAAAAAACGAGAGAAAAAATCCCCCTTCCCCATCCCGTCAATCAAAAGCTATACAGCGTTAAACAACGCCTATACTGTACTGTATGTCGATAATAATAAAAAATAGAACATTTTATAAAATATAAGCCAAAAGTGAGAGATCCATCATGAAATCATTTATTTTTCAGTGACAAGACATGGAAGCAGCATCCATTACAAATACTGAAATACATGTACATTGAATATAGCCGTTTGTCAAATAAGGCATTAAATTGTGATATTAGCTAAAGCACACCATGCTATATACCGGTAATATACCGTAGTTACAGTGTGCATTATGTGTACCGCTTCATTTGCCACTCATGAAACATCACTTGTAATGTAGTTGGACCAGAGTTGATGTCAAACATACTGTAACACTTGCCCCTGATGATCAACTTGTATTGAACACAGCGAGTGAATATATTACCCTAACATTTATGAATGCATCACATTACATCCATTTGACAATATATCTGTTGCATTTGTGTTTTACTGGTTAAATACATCCAAGCGATGTGAGCAAGGAGCGTTTTTTTTCTTCAAAAAGAAAAAAATTCTACTAAAATATCGTACAAGACAAAACTACAAAGGGATTTATATATATATATATATATATATATATATATATATATATATATATAAATAATTATTTTTTTTAAGTGTAATTTAAAAACACTCCCCACACCATTCGAAATGAAAACAAAAAAATTCCCCAAATAATCCTGAATTATAACTGCAAACTGTGTGTGTAGAAGAGGTGATAGTTTGACATACAGTATTATTTGTGTAGATAATCAAATGTTATATTTACTTGCGCATAGGTGCGATCTATCAGTAGAAAAATACACCTTATAATGAGGTAATATTAAGGGAGGTTAAATAAAAGGAGCCGAGTCCATGTTCACTTAGTTTGTGTGGGGCTTTGTTCTTCACTTGGTTTGGCAAAGAAGTCCCTGTACATTGAATAAATGACACCTAAAAAAACCAAAAAAAAAAAAACAAGCAAACAAACAAACAAAGCAGTTACATTATGTATTGTGTGTTTCTTTCCAGCTGCATACGTACCGACAGTCATGGCTCCCACCACGAAGCCTTGGGCGGCGACACGCATGTGGATCAGGTGCACGGACATTTTAGTGTCCCCGCGACTTTTCAACTTCCACAGTCTGTAGGCCACAATGCCGAAGAAGCCGGCAATTCCTGAGCACAAAAGGCAATGCCAACATTTTCCCAAATAGTTTACTGCGCATATGAACGGTCATTAATTTTGGGATAAGGCATTCAGTGACTTATATTTCCCACAAATGTATCACGTATTATAACAATATTGTTGAATATTCAATTTTTAACGTCAGCTTCACAGATGCCAGGGTGTGTTCTGGTGTACTGTTTTATTGTTTTGCCCCGCCAGACAATTATGCATTAAAGAAAATATTATCTATAGGATTTGAGGTCTGGTGTTTATTTATTTGAGTGGACAGAATAACCGATGATTATTAAGGGAATGGAAAAAGAGGGGCCACTAATTGAGGAAATATTAAAAAAATTGAAACTGGGGTATACAGTCACTTAGGGACAAGGCAATGGTCTTATTTGCGCTTATTTTCCCCCCAACAAACAATAATATAATATACAATATATAAAACATACTATAATTATGTATTACAGTTAACAAGGATGCTTGTGTTTGAGATACTTGCTGCTTATCTATTCAAGTGAACGGCACACTAAAGACATTAAAGGAGGCTACGAATTGTGGGCAGAGTTCCGTTCGGGAACAATTATCGTATTAGCTCCTCCATCACTCATTAAAAAGGTAGCTTTAGGTTGTGATCTCATTGGCCTGCCCTCGAGGTTGGGTGCGTTGCAATTGTTTTCTGTTGAGACATGGTGGCACCAATTCATGGGTAAAGGTTATTCCACCCACTAAAAGGAAGTGTGTATTAGAGGTGTGGTGTTGATCTCCCCCCAACACACACACCCACACACACTTTCATGTGGCTAAATAACATTAGGCTAAAAGCAGAGTGCGCATCTGGGCCCGCTCAGTGCATTGTGGGTAAGGGGGACGTCACCCGGCTACCAAACAGCAGTCAAGAGTAATGGAAAGCAATGGAGACTTAGACGATTTCAACCGCATGAAAGTTGATTTAAAGCGTTTTTGTCGTCGCCTGCATCCATCCAAAAACGACCAGTCTTATTGACAAAGGAGGAAGAGACGCTGTGAGAAATGACTACGTCATTGTTAATCGTTGGAGACAAAGTCATTTCTGACCCCTTGAAGACAAGTGACGGATGGCTGGAAGAAGGCCATGGTTTGAAACTTCGGCCACCTTGCAGGTCAGCCGATATTGCTGAATGTGTGCACTTTACCGGGAGTTGGATCGAGGGCACAAAACCAGGAGACGGGATCAATAGACGGGTAGGATCTTTCTTCACTGAAGGGGTTAATTGGGGCTAGAAGCAGGTTCTTAAATGCCCGTCACTCCATTAGTTTCGTTACACGTACGTCCGCTAGCAAGATTCGTGATCCTTCCGTCTGCTCCCTCGGTTTCAGGATATGGACAAAATAAATGTGTTCGAGAAGTTTTACAATTTAGCCTCTTTTGCGTCCGTTTGGATCTTTCTTTTCTGTCTGGAAATCGGGAAGAGTGAACTGAGGTTTACACTTCCGTCTTCTCGAGCTTCGCAATGATGTTTTTTTTGCCTATAAACTCCGTTAGGACAACGTTTTGACTCAGAAAAAATCCCTTCTTAAATACAGGATGTTTAAACATGAACTCCTTCTCAATCTACACCTCTGGGCTTCTGTTAATGTGTGGTGGTGATTTTGTCCTCACCCCAAAAAAACAACAACTGTATTTTGCCATTTTGTGTTTTGTTTTGCCAGCAGCGGGACGTTCAGAGTCTACAGACTGTTGTTTACTCTCCAGCCAATCGCAGAGCGGGGGGCGTGTCACTGTAGGCAGACGGGATGTTGAGTTGAGTGACTCGAGTGGAGAAAAAAAGTATACTACAACAAAACGTGCAGCGGATAATGCACGGTCGAAAATGAGAGTAAATCTTGGCTTGCTATTTGACAGGTAAGTGGCAAACAGAAAAGAAAATGTTAGCTTGCTGATCTAGCGACATGCTAGGCTAAGTCACATTGACAAGGGTAACTCGGCAATATAGAACGAGGGTCGAACTTTTTTTTAATATCCTTATATATACAGCTGGCAATAAGTGAAGCTAAGACAAAAGGCTGTAGCAACCTTTGGGGGTGGGTTGCGGGTTGGGTAGTTTCCGACGTTCTGGACGGACCATGAAGGCATCACAGACTGTTTTTTGGGAAAGCTATGCGCGCTATTGGCTGTTTTGTTCTTGAAAACTGTTGTTAGCTCCACACTTGTTCTGATTAGTTCCCCATTGTTAGAAGGCGAATGTCGTTTTGAACTATTATCAGTAATGTGACCATTTGCAAGATACCTCGTGACTCACTCTTGCAGCTTGCTTGGCTGAGTGCGGTCAGAGGCAGGGGGCGTGAACGTTGAGCTCGTATGGGTTGAACCATGGGAGTGGTCCGTTTTGAATTGTTTGTTGACAAACAGAAACGGTAAACACTCCGGACAGTGCCTTTTAGGCTGAAAGCCGTTTAAACAATGCTTGCAAGCTTTGGGGTGTGTAGCTACGCAAACACTTTCCGCACTCCATTCGCCGCCATTCAAATGACGGCTTTGTTTGGTAGCAAGTTTATTTTTATTAACTTGATTTTCACGCATGCACAAACGTAATGCGCACTTCACTTATTAGCAGGGGCCATCTGCTTTACAGGATATGCGTCTCATCAGTCTTTATACAGATGCTGGTAATAACAGCCATCAAACTAAGGGAGACAAGTATTTGAGGTGCAGAGTTGTGTGACACAGCATCTCACCAGCAACTAGGTTGTGTAACCTCATAATGAAATAAATTCGATAGGCACATCAAAACGGACTAAGTTGGCTGGTAACATACACGTAGTTAATAAAAATTGAGCATTGTTACCTAGTTTAGAAGTCCGACCTGTTGTGTTTGTCAAGTGATGTGATCAAGGTAGCCAGGGGGGTACTCACCAACAGGAACAAATGGATTCTCCTTGAATTTTCTCGCAAGTTTGGACTCGTTCTCCTCGTAGGCAGACATTGTAACTGGACATAAAAATATGTAGAAAATAGAAATCCGTTAAAAGAGTTGTGTAGCATCTTAGCTTAAACATGCTCTTCGAGGTTCATGCTAACGAACAGCTCAGAGGTTACACATGAAGGACAAGTAGTCAAGTTAGACAGGGTCAAAATGTTAAGAAAATGTCTAAAACGGTCACACGCGTTATTAGAAACATACAACACACGTGATTTTGATTATCGTACAGGTCCATAAAAAAAAACTTCACTTCAGCAAGACGTCATTTATTCGTAGCAGTTACAGAAACCAGTTGTTTCAAATAAGTCTTACCTGTAAATAAATGTGAACGTTATTGGAGTAAATTATGTGTCGAATGTCCAGTTTACGGAATCCCCTGGGTCCTCAATTCGCACGTACGAAGGAAATGTACCAACCGGCCTGGTTTCGTGATGCAATCACCATTGCACGCAGGTGTGACGTCAAAGGATTCGTGCATTGTGGTGCGTTCGAGGACACAAGTAAAAATGGTACAAACTACGGCACGCTTCTTTGTTATTTGTTAAAAATGTAATAAAACGTATTTACGTGATGTTTTATTTCCTCTAAACATTAAATCGAATAATAACTAAAGAATCTTTGAAATATTAAACCGACATTTAAAGAAAATATTCAAATCTACGCAGCATCGGTTGTACAATGAGCGCAACTATCAAAGATAGTCAATTCTATCGAAGAGAATACCAGTCTAATCTTGCTCTTGATCGTAAAATAGCGTACGCCCATTTATCGCATACATTACGGAGTCTATGCAATAAAGTATATTGAATCGTGGCTTGTAATTCTTTATACTTATACTCAGGAAGATGAACCGTATCACGTCTGTTTTTGCTCTCGACCACCCAAGAAAAGCGATTTTAACTTTTACTGTTGAAACGAAAACGGAAGCAAGTGGACGGGAACCTATTAATTTTTCCTTCTCTCTGCAACGACGTAGTTTGTAAGGCTCGTCACTCGCTACAGATTTGGCTATTATTTTGCTTTTGTAATGAGTTTGTTACACTTTAGAGAGTCCTCATGGAGACCCCGTAATTCCCCAACACAAACTGTTAAACAATAGTCTACAAGAAACTGACAAAATTTCTTGATCTATCCACTTGACTCACTGATAGAACGAAATGCCTGTATTGTGGCAGGCTTCCCACGAGGTGGCGCCACATGCTCAGGGTAGTCTGCAAAGGGACATCTCCAAACTTACTGTTATAATTCACTATGGATAATCACATTGTTTTAAGAGTATAGACGGCTCTGTTTGAGCAGCCTGATCAGGCTGGTATGTCGTATAGCTAAGCATTGTCGCATGAACTGATGAAGCCTTTCCAGATGAGAGATAGGCAAAAAAAAATTAAAGACAGAGCAGTCCAGTTTCAATTTAGTGTTGTGAAATTTAAAAAGAAGAAGGCGGCGTACGCACTGTGTCATATTTCAGCGAAAATATGGCAATGTTAGCATTTCAGTCCATAAATAGCAAATTAACAGCTGTTTCTATTTGGATGACTGTAAAAGCTGGATTTTTCCACCAGCTTGTAAATGCGGCCTTTGACAGCAACAGTTAAAAAGGAAGAATGAATTATGGAGTCTAACTAAGAGCAAATGTGGTTCATGGTGTACATTCTGTTGGTAACTATCCATAAAAGGCGGCCCTGCTGAGTTCCGGGAAAACTAAAACCTATTAGGGAGGAGCTAAAACAGCATTTATACTCCGTGTGTGGACCTTCACTCCAAAGCATGCCTGTTCCGTCAGAGGGATCAGTCATGGAAGGGCCGGTGCTGCCGATCCTTGTTGCGCTCTTCACAGCACTGATGGGAGGATTGTATCTGCTCGGGGTGTTCAGACGGCGGCGACCCGGAGAGCCCCCTTTGGACAAGGGTTTCTTCCCTTGGCTGGGTCACGTCTTGGAGTTCCGCAGGAACACGGTGAAGTTCCTGCAGAGAATGCAGAGCAAGCATGGAGACGTGTTTACCATCCAGCTTGGCGGCTTCTACGTCACCTTTGTGCAGGACCCCTTGTCCTTCGGACCGTTTGTCAAGGAAAGCCGGGAGAAGCTGGACTTCAACAAGTTCGCCAAGCACCTGGTGCATAGGGTGTTCGGCTACTGGTCACCCAACAGTGAGCATCACCTCCTTCAGCAGTCCAGCAACAAGCACCTGAAGGGGGACGGCTTGGAGGTCCTCACACAGTCCATGACGAGCAATCTTCAGAACCTGATGCTGCACAACCTCGGCAGGGAGGAGCAAGCCTGGTCAGAAGACGGGCTCTTCATGTACTGCTACAATATCGTGTTCAGGGCCGGCTACCTGTCCCTATATGGCAACGTGTCCCCCAAGTGCGAGGACGGCAAGGCCAAAGAGAAAGACAGGGTGGAATCGGAGGCCTTGTTCTACAAGTTCCGGAAGTACGACCAGCTCTTTCCGAACCTGGCCTACGGCGTCCTGCCTCCCAAGAGGAGGCTGGAACTGCGGGGGCTCATGGACTACTTCTGGGATGCCCTGTCGTTGCAAAAAGTGAAGACCAAAGACAACATCAGCGGTTGGGTTTGGGACATGCAGCAGGTGCGAGTGGAGATGGGCATGGATGGGGCCATGGTCGACAGGTACATGTTCCTCCTTCTGTGGGCCTCGCAGGGCAACACGGGCCCGTCCGCCTTCTGGCTGCTGCTCTACCTCATGAAGCACCCGGACGCCATGGCGGCCGTCAAGGCCGAGGTGGACCGGATCGTCTGCGAGTCGGGCCAGGAAGTGAGGCGTGGCGGGCCCTTACTCAACCTGACGCGCGAGATGCTGGTGAAGGCCACCGTCATGGACAGCGCCGTGGAAGAGACCCTAAGACTCTGCGCCGCGCCCCTTCTCACCAGGGCCGTGCTCCAGGACATGACGTTTAAGGTGGCCGACGGACAGGAGTTCCTCGTCCGCAAAGGGGACAGGATGGCAATCTTCCCTTACAGCAGCGTGCAAATGGACCCCGGAATCCACTCCGACCCGACGGCCTTCAAGTACGACCGCTTCCTCAACACCGACGGGAGCAGGAAGACGGAGTTTTACAAAGACGGCAAGAAGGTCAAGTACTACACCATGCCCTGGGGCGCGGGCGTGTCCATCTGCCCGGGCCGCTTCTTTGCCACCAACGAGCTCAAGCAGTTCATCTTTCTCATTCTGGTCTACTTTGAGTGCGAGCTGCTGGATCCTGAAATGGAGATCCCTGGAATAGACGTCCGGCGATGGGGCTTTGGAACTATGCAGCCCGTCAGAGATGTTCCCTTCCGATATAGACTCCGATATTAAACACAGAGTTTAAAGGACGCAAAATGAAGACTATTTAAAGGGCGATGCAATCAAATTTAAAGCTTATCATTTGTTATATTCTGTTTGCACCATAATCTTTTATCGTGACATTTCAATTCAATTTTCATATGTATAGTACCTAGTAGTATGTAGTATAGTGTTGCCCTGATTCACCCCAATTAGTGAATCAGCATCCACATCCATTTGCATGCACAATCTGGTTTCCACCCGTTTTTGCACAAACAAACCTTTAGTAAATCAAGTTTCCTAATGAAAATAGCCGTGTGGTTTATTGTGACTTTTGTATGCTGGATTTAGCGTAAGTGTCTTAAGCAAGGCCTTCCTTTTGGAAAATCAAAACAAAGACAATTTGTGTAGGCATTGTTGTATACTGAATCATTATTTTCACCGTTATTTGTAGTGCTTAACAAATGTATTGGGGCCACCCGTCACAACAATGAAAATGTTATGTGCTCTCACCTTGACTCTTTGAAATTCAGTGAGCTTCATCATTTTTAAATGAGATTTTATTCACGAATGTAAGTCAATCATCATTTAAAATCTCGCTCAAGAAATAAACATTTGTTGTACCATTTTTTTTTCTTGGGCCAAAAAAGCTTCTACGTAAAAGTGTATTTTCCATTATTAATACTGTATATACGGTAAAATTAACATATATATCTTCACCAATGTTTTATAGCTGAGGAACAAATCCCTCAACTCGTGTAACAAAGATCTATGGCTATAATGATGGCTAGTATGAGTAAACATCTGCTTGTAATCACACTATTCTTGTTTATAAAGAGTGCAACAGCGTGAAGTGAGTGTAATGTATATGTTTTTTTTTAAATGATTTTTTTTTACATGCATTGCTTTAAAAGAAGGACACATAGTGGTACAAATCGAAGTTTGGAATGGAATTGAGCCTGCAAAGACACTGTGATGAAAAACATGTGTGCGCAACGATGCTTTTCTTGCCAAGTATGGGACCACTTTCGTAACATACTTGGCAGATTGCCCTTGGAATGAAGTTGAAAACGATCATGGAAGAATGTATTTATTAGAAATAATCAAGAGTAAAACACGTAATCATATATCAATATAATTCTTCTAATTTTATTTGACACAAAGCTAGCATGTCTTGTAGTCTTTTTTTTCCCACTTGGTTTGTGTTTTAGTAACATTCTTTGATCAGCAAAATGTGTGAAGTGTGAACTTTCCTTACAAAATAAATAAAGTATGCGAAAAAAAAAGAAGCAATTTCTTGTGTTTTATTGCTGAGGTTAATGATTGCGTATAATTGCAAGAACAAACCCAAATCCAATGCAATACACAAATAGTATCATTTCTGCCCAATTCTAATACAATCAGACACAAATTAATACTAAATAAAACCTTCACTTGCTTTGCTGAATCTTTTCACATTTATATAAGCGGCACAGAGTGAAATTTTGGCGCACAAAATGTCCAATCGGGTTGCAAAGATAATTCAAAAAAGGAGCAAAGCGTGTCCAATCTCCTAAAACTTTCGAAGGAAGCAATGCCTTCGGGAGAAAAGTTCACATGCAATGCACATTAAAGACTCTTGTCAACATCTGTACCTCATCACTACCTAATTGTGTCCAAGGTTCTGTTTTGGAAGGAAAGCAAATCATATGTGGCCATGAGTTTGAATCAGAAATGTGTTTTGAAAAAATATATACTTTACCTTCCAAGAGTGGTATCTCAAAGTTTCAACACAACACTGTCCACGTAGTGACTGCCTATTGCCCTGCGTTGAGCCAATGAGATCTCAAGCTGGCGGACATACCCAAAGTGTGATCAGCGGCTTGTCCATTGATGAAGAGGGCATCTAGTAGCCACGACACACACACATTGACTATCAACACTTCATACTATACAAGCCATCAGATAAACGCCGGCTCATTTGCAGTTTTGCGTTTCAATGTGTTTGTCTGAGGCGTAAAATTTTTGACACTGAAAGTGCAATTTATTATTTATTTCGGGTAGAGGTGTCAAAATTAGTGCATTCAATTTTGAGTTAATTTAAAGTTCCTTTAATGCCACTATTTTTTTTATTTTTTTATGTGCAATTAATGACCGCCCCTTACTTGAAAGCCTGTACTGGGGGAATTCCAGTGGCAACGCAACAGATACATTTAATAATACAGTAATGCATATATTTGTGAAGACTGGGGTCAAGTTGTATGTTACAATTTAAAAAATTAGCAGAATTTCAAAAAAGAAATTTTCATGTTAAAGATTAGATAGCCCTTAATATGAAAGATAAATGCACTGAGCTGTCACTGTCTTACAAATACAATTATGCCATCTAGTGGCAGAAAAATGACCTCAACACAAATCAATACTACACTCGTTTTTTTACAGTACAGTACATCTTTTAAATTTTAACTTAATTTTATGAATTATTATGAAATTACTGTATTAATGACTAAAAGATGTAGTTTAAATTTTTTTTTTCCACTTTTAGAGTATGAAACTTGGAAACAAATATTTTATTTTACATTTTATTGTACATTTTGAACAGATATTGTGATTAATTGTGAGTTAACTATTGAAGTCATGCAATTAATTAAGATTTAATAACAAATAATTGCCTGACACCCCTAATTTTGAGCCTTGCGTGCACATTTTCAAAGAAGCCCCCCCCCCCCTCAAATTACAACACAATTTTTGTTCAAAAAAATCAAAGCAAGTAGATGACAAGGAACGTAACGGCAGTAAGATTTGAAAATCACAGTTGTCCACGTGTCGGATGATTCAAGCTCCAGATGAGAATCCCATCAAGCTAATAGGAATTGGAACAAAAACAAAAAGGTACACAGTCACACACAATTTACTTTTATCCATCTTGTGATGAAGCACTTGGCGTCCAGTCACGTCTACTTGCTCTGTAGTGACCTTCTCCACTGAGCATTCATCTGACGTAAACACACAACACTCTTTCCAGTTACTCATTGATACAGGATGTCCACACAGGTATGGCTCCAATCCAGGTCATTGACAGTCTGTATACAAGTCAGGCCTCTGTCACAAAAACACACTGTTACTGGCAACTTTGATTCTTTTTTAAATACTGACCGTAAAAGTTGTTGAGTCATTTAAGATGTGATTTATTTACTTATTCTTCAACTTCAAATTGGTGAATGACATCATCGGATATCCAATTTGAGAGGCAGTGAAAGTTCATCAAGTTGTTTCCTGTCTTATATTACACTATCATCTATGTAATCTACTAATCTACATACAGAAATGGACTTTGGCATACACACGTCAATACATTCCAAGAAGCGGCTCAATAGGGGCTTTTCCACCGACGGAACTTTTGGAGAACTTTTCCATTTACCTTGGGAAAATTCAACAACAACAACTTCTGGGGTATTTAAATTCCGCAGGGGACATCCGAGTACTATCTCAGCAGCAGGGTCTTGCAAAATAAATAAAAACGGATATAAAAAATACATTTATACATATATGCATAATTATTATTTTTTTAAATAAAAAAATAAAAATGAGATTCAAAAAATAAAAATAAATGTCAAAATAAATACAAAAATGAATATATAAATATAATTAAATATCAATCAATAAATAACGCTCTGCTGTCACGTTTATTTATTTCATGCTGCAAAGTGCAAATGCTCTGCCAGGATGAAACATTATTCAAATGAGGGGGCGGTCATAAGCGTGTCTTGGGTTGGACTCCGCCGTTGCAAACTGCCTTTCATTGGTCAAGTGAGCAGCTCGGCGAACAAGGAAGTCTCGCCGGACGACTATCGACCAATGAAAGGCAGTTTGCAACGGCGGTATTTAATTCTATTTGTATATTTATTTTTGTATTTATTTTGGCATTTATTTTTACATTTATTTTTAGAATCTCGTCTTTTATTTTTACTTCCTAGTCATAAAAGTAAAAAATCACACCGACAGTCATATGATATACATGTCAAAGCCATTTGTTCACAAACAGCACAACACCAGATAACCAAACACCCAGAACCAAGTCCTTTACTAAAAAAAAATGCAACACCAGTCACAGATGATCCAAATCAAATTATTTTGTTTACAAAAAGCCCAACATTAAGTATACACAGTTTACACCTAATTTGTCGCAAAAAAAAACCCCCATTGTTGTCAACATGCATTCTAAAACTTTTTGTCATTGAAGTTTGATGACCAGATTTCATAGCTGGACGTAACGCCCCAGTATCAACAAGAGGTGACACATCAAGTCAAAAAAGAAGCGTGGCTATTGTTTTGACACAATGTTTGACAAAAAGGGGAGTCAGGCTACATTTGTGTCAACAAAAAAAAAAGTCCTCTGCGCCCAGCTGGGAAAAAATGCCTTTGACAATAACCTTTGGAAAACGGCCAAAGGAAGCATTAACAACAAATAGAAATAACCCAGGGTTGGTTTTAAACACGTAATTGCACAACGTTAACTACCTAAATAGCTGAGCTAACGTTGAGCAGTATAAACAATTCTGTTTTATATGGATGACGATGTTAATTTTGGATTGCCATTTTTAGAGCGATGATGATGAAATAGAATACAGACAATTCGACCAGTCATGAAATCTAATTGTGCCTATCCACCATGGCTATAAACATTTTTGATTTCTAATTGTTAGTTTTTAGTTAGTTTTGACTTTAGTTTTTCAAATTCAGTTATTTATTTAATTTAAATTTTATTATTTCTTCAGCTTTTTTGTGTTTGTTTGATGACTTTTTTTTCAAGTAGGTTTCGCTTTAGTTTTTATTATTAGTTTTAGTATTATTTTTTTAAATAAAAAAAATACATGCAATAGTTGTCGAGTGCAAGATAAAACAAAAGATCACTTAGCATTCTGTAATAAAGTAAGCTAAAAATAAGCACTGAAAGCTCATGTAGCAAATTGACAAAGATGAAAAATAAGTACATTTTCGCTAGTCGTTTGTTTGTTTTTAACTACTCTGGTTTTTATTTTTATTTTATCTAGCTAAATATGATTTTCAATTTGAGTTTGTTATTTTGTCCGTTTTGGCTAAGAACATTGATTTTGTGCAATTGTATACCTAATATTGAACGGCCTTGGGGTGATTTTTCTTGATTCATGAATGAATTTTTGAGGGCATGAGCCCTCCCCATCCCCAATCTTTTTGCCTCCATCCTGCTGACAGACTTACAAACAAACAAAAAAACATGAATGGAGCTGTAGTAAAAAAAATCCTTAATAAATCAAGCGTCACAGCAATGAAGGCGGTGGGAGAACAACAATGGTGGCCTTCACAGCGGGCTGTTCTGCTCTCCTGAGAGTGCTGCCTGTACTTGGTGGGGATCGGTTTTGATGAAAAATGAGCTATTGTCTCACTTGCCGTCCCACTGTTGTCGAGCGTGAACACAGTGCAACAATGCTTTTGGACGCTAGCCCAGCATGCTCATCCATAAAACATAGAAAAGACTACCGCTCTATCCACATGGACAGGTAAGGCACTTTTTAAGTCACCGTCAGTTAGCTCCACAAGTATTGGGACAGTGATGACATCTTGGACCAGCACAATGGATTCGATTTAAAACAATTAACAATGCAGTTTTAATTAAGAGTTTTTGAAGGGGGAAAAAAAAGGATGTTTACCATTTAGTAATATGAGCCCGACTGTCCAAATACTTCTGGAGCTCTTTGCTTATCACTTTCATTTAAGCCTTATATTTAACTCTCCTAATAGGTTTTAAAAATCGAAACTACTTTTTTAAATTTCCAAAAATGATGATGAGGATGACATGCAGTGTGTCATACTGGCTCATGAACATTTCTGAGAATAGGAGGGTAAAAGAGAAAATAATAATTTTTTACATTTTAGGAGAATACAGTAAGTGATAAAATAATCCCTTGTAGTGTGTTTTCGCAATTTCAATGTTACCTCAGTTCATCGCAGACAACATGTTGCAAACCCACCTGCAATAGGTGAAAAAGCGCAACTAAGAAATACCATATGAAGAAAAACACTTATATTTACATTTACAGCTCCCACACATCTATATTAATTTAAACACATTTTTAAAAGCACACAAAATTAAAACCATAAAATGTATAGGAGACAGTCAATAATGTAGGTATTGTACCAGCCTGTGTGTTAAACACATGTCTTTAAGAGGTGGGGCCAGGTGGGATGGTTTTAGACATCAGCGAGTTTGCATGTGAGGTTTTCGATGTGAACTGTGGCCGAAAGCAGCTCCTGCATACTATAAGTGTTCAACCTTGCGCTTACAAAAAATAAATAAATGGGAAGAGGAACTTTAACATATTAAAGTGCAATCGCTCATTCAAACCCAAAAACCTATTAATAAGTTTTTTCAATACTTTGTCCTGCACTCCCCAAAACTTCTTCTTATTTTTTTTAATGCTAAAGCATACAAAAGGATTTGATGCAGCCTCTGACCTGAAGAGGACGCTTAAAGCAATGGTAATTATTATAAAAAAACGGCCAGCGGGTGTATAAGAGATCAGCCAGAGCCATGTTGCAACAAGCTCTTTTTTCCAGTGTTTTCAACAGGTTTGTGAATAATGATGAAACGTAGCTATATTCTAATGCTAATTGCTGCAAAACGGAAACAGATACAAATATGTATACTTTTTTCCTTATGAAAGAAGAGACTCTAATCTTTCTTTTGGTAGATTCCATGTTTTTATAGAAATAGAACCTAATATTCTGTGGGCCTTGCAAAATCGATCAAAATCCAGTAAAACCGCTGGGAGCGAAGTGGGTTGCTTCAGAGAAAATGGCTGGGAGTGAATGAGTTAAGATAAAAAAGAAAACAAAATTACATTATTTTTCAAATCGTGCAGCCCTAACCTAATACCCAATTCAGATCCCCTCTCCCTCCTAAAAATGGCAACTTCAAACCATAATGGACTGAGGACCTGTGTGTTTTAGGTACATGCTATCAGGATAAACATGTGGAGTAGATTTCTCACATTAGTGTGTGTGTGTGTGTGTGTGTGTGTGTGTGTGTGTGTGTGTGTGTGTGTGTGTGTGTGTGTGTGTGTGTGTAAATGTGCGTGTTTGTGTCATTTGGTAACAACACGAGGTGCTATGAAAAATGTGTGACTCAATTGTTGTCACAATTTTGTCATAACTCTTTTCATCAAAGAATCTGCTGTGGTACTTGTTTGTATTGTCGTCACAGTGTGAGGTGCGTTTGTTTTCATACTTGCTGGGTTATTGCACCTGTACTGTTTGTCACCCTACCATGGCTCAACAAACCACATGATAGGTTGTTGTTCTATTTGTCCAGTTAAATATCCATCAAAGGGCTGAAAAATGCGTAATCCTTCTGTTTATATTTATTTGTTCTTTGGTACACCTAAAAAATGTTCACGGGTCATTTTTTGGTACACCAAAAACATTTACGGGTTAACGTGACCGGCTTCATGTTTAACCATAAAAAAAGGACACTTCAGTTCCCTCCTACCTTTTATTTTGTTCCTTAAGTCACTGCCAGATCAATATATTTACTTAACTTATAAAAAATATCAAAAAATATTTTTAAAAGCATACAATATAAATAATAATACAATACAATACAATACAAACAAGGCCAGCAGGGTTTTTGTATTATAAAGTCAGCTATACATACAACACATATATGCAATAAATATAATTTTGAGGCATTGGGTTTTATTCATTTATTTCGGATTGGAGATATTTCAAAAAGTAACTTGGCCAGTGATAGTGGCACGACATAACCATTTATATAACAGTTCGACTTTCATCACAGTTTTGGCCTCCCTCTTATGTATTTACTTGGGACAGATTTTTGTCATTTTAAATAACGTTTAAATATTTTTTCACAATGTATATTTTATAATCATTTACTTTTGATTGTAGTGATTTTTTTATTTGACTATTTTTACTTCTATATAATTAAAAAATATATACTGCATACATTTTTTATTTTTAAATCAGTAATAGAACATATATTAAAAAACACATCTTTGACTAAAATTTTTAGTTATATATTTAGTTCAAGAATTTAAAATAATTTTTTTTAATAATATATAATATTTCAATTTATTTGTATTATATACTGTATAAAAATCTTTAATCATACATTTTGTGACATTTACTTTTCAAGTTTCTAAATAAAATAGATATTTTAATAACTTTATAGAATTGTTTTAATACTGTCATCGTATTTATTTATTTTTTTACTTTATATTTATATATATAAATTTGACAAATTTACAAAACACTTTTGTAAATGATCAAGGAGGAGACTCCTACTATTGGAATACATGGTTCCCATCTAGTGGCCATAAGTTGCAACCACAAAAAAAAAAGAAGCAAAATATCTCAAAGTTCTTCATAAGATTGATCTTTATTTCATAAGCAGTCCATGTATTAGATATTCATATAAATGTAACCTTTATGCACTCACTGTATGACCCTGTGACCTTGACCCCGTGTAAATGATCAACCTTGAACTTGCTTATCACTGCCTTAAAAAGCTGAGTCATGCGTCATCTGCCAACAAGAAGCCGATATAATGTGCACATAGGCACTATTGTTGCGTGAATAAGTGTCAGCGAGCGAGTGAGGGAGATACCCCACGGCGCCCCCTGCAGTGTTGGTAGTTCACTGAGTTGGACTGAGGCATCTAGAGGAGGGAGGAGAAGATGCAGTTAACGTTTCTCTGCTACTGCAAATGACCCTCACGAGGTCTGTCGCTGCTCCGGGCGTGCCCCTGCTCGGACCCCATGACACGGCTGGTTAAGACAAGATAACGTCAAAGATGAAGTCCACCCACCCCACCACCACGCTCTGCAGGCGTGTTTGTTATTGCCTTTCTTTGGATGGTAAGTCAGATTTTAGTGCCCTGATGGGAAAACTTCATTAGCCACAGCAAGATGAAGACCTGATGTGGGATTAAAAACTGGCAAAACATTCATTCTACTTTGGGATGTATGAGTAAAAAAACAAAAAAAAAACTGCACAACATCAACACCAAATGGCTTTGGATTACTGCAACGTCGAGTTTGTTAAGCATCCACGTCACGTCGTGCTCAATGAGAGTGCAACAGTCTCCAGTGCACTTAGCAGCTGACAAAGGGCCAAACATGGAATGGCGTCACTGTGAAATGTAGCCCACAGACACACACAGAGTGCACATCTACTGTACAATACTGAACAACATCATTGTGCGCTGCTTTCGACTCAAACTGTGATACAATTGATCTTAAGACTGTCAAGGGACATGAGAAGGATAGAGAAGGGTACCAGTGATTTATTTTTTATTTTTTTTAAGTGTGATCATGATAACCATACTATAACTTACTGCGACACAAACACACAAACAACATAATTAATTAATTGTATTGACAATCCTACAAGAGTCATTCTATGAGTAATGATATGCTATTACTACTATTATTATTACTATTACTAGCAAAATCCATTAATATTATCGACAGTAGTCCATGGGTCACCAAACCTGGTCCTTGAGGGCCCCTATCCTGTGTTAGATGTTTCCAACACACCTGATTTAAATGATCAGGATCGTTTTCAGGCTTCTGCGGAACTTGTTGAAGAGCTGATCTGATTTGAATCAGGCGTGTTGGAGGAGGGAACAATCTAAAACATGCAGAATAGTGGCCCTTGGGGGACACATTTGGTGACCCCTGATCTAGACTGATGTAGAGTATATTCATTTTTTTATATTGTTATTTTTCTTTTATCCCTGAGGTAGGAATGGCATGATTATTTGTAACCAATAATTGTACTCAAGTAAGAATACTGTTACTTTAGAATAACATGATTCAAGTAAAAGTAAAAAGTATTCCTCCAATTAATTACTAAGTAAGAGTACTTAGTGACAAAAAACAAGTATTGAGTAAATACAGTGTTCCCTCGCTATAACACGGTTCACTTTTCGCAGCCTCTCTGTTTCATGGATTTTTTTAGTGCAATTTTACATGTTTTTTTTTTTTACAGTAGTGTAACTACTTTTTTTATTTTATTTATGAAGGTTTGAACATTAAGAGAGGAAGATGCAAAAATGTAAATGCCTCTCAGAATTTTTATTTTTTTTATAAAGTGGGTAGTGAGGGGTTTTACAGCATTAAAACATTTATAAGTTTATAAGTTGACTACCTACTTTGCAGATTTCCCTTATTGTGTGTATTTTTTGGAAATGCAACCCCAATAATAAATGCGGGAACACTTTTGTGACAAACTTTTGATTTGTTATTTTTCAATCAGCACACAAATTCAGCACTCTCTCTCTCTCTCTCTCTCTCTCTCTCTCTCTCTCTCTCTCTCTCTCTCTCTCTCTCTCTCTCTCTCTCTCTCTCTCTCTCTCTCTCTCTCTCTCTCTCTCTCTCTCTCTCTCTCTCGCCATGTCAGCTGCTTTTGAGGCTGCACTTAATTTGGTATATGAATAGTCATGGCACACTCTCAGGGAGGGTGTTACGCTTGTTCTAGGGTGATCAGAAATTCGCATAGCCATACTACAAGATTTTATTTGATATTCTAAAATGGATTTTTTATACATTGGTTTCTTCGCCCGCTATGTATCGACTTTTTGTCACTCTGTGGCATCAACTGCCTCATTATTGCCGTAGCACACTTTGCTGCTTGCCACAATACGATTGCAAAAATGCCGTTCCACTATTTCCGCCTCCCACTTTTGTTGATACTTATGTAAGTTCTCCAGTCCAAACATTGACGCTTCACTTTTTTTTTTGGGGGTACAATTTGCCACTAAATTCCCAGATTCGCCAGGAGGTTGAACACTGACTCGGCATGGTGGCTCCCATTGTCTTTTTGGGTGGGAGATTTATAACAGCGACACAATCATGCATAAAGCAAGTAGCCGGGCTCATGTGCGCGAGACGCAGCGCAAGTTTGCCGGCGCCCACCTCAAGGCCTTTTCATCTCCGTCGCTTCAGTGGAGCCGGGCCTTAGTCAAACTGGCACGGGACGCACTGAGCCCGCGGGTAGGATAGGCTTGGCTGAGAAAACGAGAAGCCAGATGAACAAATGAGATAGGACTGCCACCACTCTCAGGCAGCCTATGGGATAGCCCCCCCCCCTCCCCCCCACACACACACCCCAACCCCGCCCCTCCCACCCAGACCACAGCACTTTAATGATAGTGCCACACAGCACAGGCGGCGCAGAAGCAGTTGCATGTTTTCGCTCTGGTGTCTTGTGTCACTCTTTTCTCTGAGGGGGGGTGGCGAAGGGGTTAGGGAGGGAGGGGGGGGGGGCATTTCCGAGTCACATGGGGGCAGCTCGATCTGTTACATAAACGCAGACCTCCATAGCCCCGCAGTCTGCTCGCATCAACTCTGCTCAGCGCAGCCGCTTGGCTTAAAAAAAAAAGAAAAAAAAAAGACTTGTGATGACATTAGTGGCGGCCAAGGAGAGTTGTCGACATCTTCACTCGGCTACGCTGCGAACCCTCACAGCTCACATTGACCTCTTAAAGGTGAAACACGGTGGAAAAATACAACAACGCCGAGGTCTGTCTTCTATTGGATCTTATTAAAAACGTCACTTATTCTGAATTTAGTCTCATAATACATAAACTTTTTTCTAAAAATAAATTATACCTTATTCACATAATTTTATGATTCTTCAGTCATAACATTCTGACTTTTCCTGGATTTTTTTTGTAATATCTTAAATACTTCAACATTTTCCACACAATATTTCTATTTTTTCTGGTAATATCACAAAGTTTGTTCTCATAAAATTACAAAAATGTTCTGCAACGCATTATGAATTGATCTTAATATTGGTTGTAAGAACCTTTTTATAATGAGTTTAACTCAAAGAAATTCAGCTTTATTCTAACATTTTGTCAAGATAACTTTAATCTTCCAATGTTCTGACTTTTTATTCATAGCAAACTTTTAACTTGTAACATTCTGACTTTGACGTAACGCTATGTTTTTCCTCGTAAGGCTTCCCTACCCACGATCTAACATTCCAACATTATCTCATAATATTGTGACAGTACTTTTGTAACTTTACACATTTTTCTAATTGTAACATTACGAGTATTTGGAAGAAATTAACACTATATTGTTGTAACATGCTAACATTTTTCCTCATCAATGTTATTTTTATTTTCGTAACATAATTTTTTTTCTTTTTTCTGTTTTTATAGAACAACTTTTTCTTTTTGTAACATTTCAACTTTTATTTCCTCATGATTCTGAGTTGTTCCTTGTCGTGCGGAATGATGTTGAGGAACATGTTAGTGGCTACAGTGATGGAATTGTATTGTGATTAACTCAAGACTAGAACTTTCTTCTTGCTTGACTTCCCACTTTTCTCGTAACATTACTAATTCTACTACGAATTTTTCCTTGAAACATCAAGACTTTTTCTCATAATGTTAAAACGTTATTATTTTTTAAATTTCAACTTTTATGACATAACATTTTGACGTTTAAAAAAATATATCTTAAAGAACCTTGACTTTATTCTTAAATTATTACCTTCTCGCAGCTTTTTTTCCCGGTTAACATTATACCTTTTTTGACGAGCACTTTATTCTTGTAACATTAAGACTAGTTCAAACACGGCATTCTCATTAATATTGCGTTTGTGAAATATGAGTTAAAGGGATTACATCACGGTATTTTAAGCCCTCCCACAGTTAAAAACCCCCGCCTCTCCCTGTGTGCTTGCCACACCCCCGGGCGAGCCGGCTGCTGGATCTCTGCGTTTGGCCACGCAAGCCATGAATTCTTCAATAAACATTTGAAACAAAACAGCTCCTTGCCGCAATAAATCGTGGAGAAAGATGGTAGGAGAGGGAAGAAGACAGAGGGAAAAAATCCAAACCTGAGCGGTTCACGAATCGGGTACCTGCTGCTGATAGGTTGATTGCTTTAACCACTAGACCCTTTGTTCAGTTAGGTTCAGCAGCGCGAAGGTTTTACTTGCAGTTTACACAAGTGTCAGCCATAACCCTTTCTGGGATTTTAAGACGGCCAATTGTCATTGCACTTTGCCATTGCAAATGTGAAGGATAATTGATTGCTTTGAATTCATTTGGACAGAATGTTTACTGATAACAGGTTTTGTCACTATCCCATGGAATTCTCAGAGAAAGTGGCCGTTCGTTTAGTCTGCAGAGGCGGTACGGGGGCGGATCCGCTCCTAATGACGTCAAACACTAGGTGCGTTTCCGTTACAGTTTTTTTTTGCACAAGTAAAAGCGATATTGTACAATTTCGACTTGCCGGTGTTTCCATTGATGAGTGTTTCGGTTCTGAGGCGCAATTCTCGTAATGTCCCGTATCGCGGGATCTCGCAGTTCCGTAGGAGGTGCTCATGATATTTACGGAAGACAGACGCCCAGAGATATTAATATTACTTTAAAAACATCTCCCTCCCCTCATCGAGCGGGTTCAGGCATTTGGTGTTGTGTGTGCGCGGACTTATAACTTGTTATGGAGCGGACGGATGGATTTTAACGACGTTCGCCGTATGTCGCTCGATTGCTTGTTGCCCGGGGTAACAGCCATTTCTCATGCAACGATATGGGACGTGCGTTGAACGGCGGCATATTGGCTCTAAAGCTGAATCGCTTTGTGCTTAAAAAGACCAAAAGTTGATTTTTCACATTGCTGTCACTTTAAGCATCAAAATTCACCTATTTTCATCGTGATTGGTCATTACCTGAGCCCTCAGCTACTGTGATTTTATCTTCAGCTGTGACAAAATGGCCATCCTCTGAGATGGATAAACATGGGTGAATTTTTATGCTTAACTCATATTCCACAAACACAATATTAATCAGAATAAAGTGTTTAGACTAGTGGGGCTGCATATTATTGTAAAGAAAATGTTTGGGTTGACTTCCCCTTGAAGATTATTTTCAGATTTGTCATGTTTGGGTTCTGTTTCTCCTTGTGTGTCTCCCTTGGTCTTCTTAAGTGTAATCCTGCCCTTCCTCGTGTCAACCAATCAGTGCCCTCAGCCACTCGTGTCTTGCCCTAAGTGTATCTTGTCGTGTCGTTAGTGTGTGTGTGTGTATTTAGTCTCCTGTCATTGTTGTTTTCCTCCAGTTATGCTGCCAGTTTTTTTCCCTGTTGTGCCCCCCCCCCCCATGTTTTGCATTGTTTGCCTTCTTGGAGTTTGTTGTTTTTGATTCTGGACAGTACATCCTGTACCTCCTTGTTTTTGGTTTAATTAAATCCCCCTTTTGACTGAACCACTGCCTCCTCGCTCTGCCTTCCCGCATTTGGGTCCTCAAACTCCCCCATCCTGACAAGATTATCATATTTTTCATGAAGAAAGTTTTTTTGTCAATACTAAAAACAAAAAAACAAAAATCTCTTGAATTATAAAATTATTCAAGATGATTCAATTTATTAAGAATGAATTATTGTCATTATTCTCAAAAAATCGATCTTTACTCTCACACAACTTTTTTCTCTGAGCAATAAAACTTTTCTTTTAATATGACTTTGTTCCTTGAAAAAATACAACTTTATTCTCTCCAATTACTGTAGATACTGTCGATCAATGTTTCTCAACGTTTATTTACTCATTCACTGCCATTGACGGCTATAGATGTCAAAAATTCATTTAAACTATTTTTATTAGTTTTCCACTTTTTCCATTTTTGTCAATAAGAGTATGAAAACCTCAAAAAAATATTGTACATTTAGAACAGATATAAAATTTGTGATTAATCGTGAGTTAATTATTGAAGCCGTCATGAGATTAATAAAAAAATGTAATTAATTGCATGACTTTACAAGTTAACTCACGATTAATCACAAATTTTATATCTGTTCAAAATGTACAATAAAAAAATTCTAGGTTTTCACACTTGTTGACAAAAGTGGAAACAAATTGAAACTAGTAGAAATAGTTCAAATTAATTTGGGACGTCTATAGCCGTCAAATGGCAGTGAATGAGTTAAGTTAAGACACTTAATTCACATGTTTACTGTACCTGTCATTATACATAGCAGTCATTGGTAAATAAACAAAGACAGATTGACTGTTTTGCACCAGACCCGATGCTCGATCACGACACACAAATGAGCCACGGCGTAGTGGTTGGTTATTTACTGAGACAGATAGATAGGAGATAGCGGGAGCAAGAGGTATGTATACACATTACCATTAAAAACACATTTCCATTTTACATGTCACACCCAAATATAGCCTTATGAATATTAAAGAGTGCCGTTTGGCTGTCGCATGTTGCCAGACCTTGGCTGGCGAGCAATGTCAAAGCATGTCTTACAGGAGAAAGGCTGCGGGCGCTTCAATCAATAGTTATCAACATGAAGCACACTGTCCCAAAGCAAGAACAGCTCGAATTATCTGAGGACACCAGGGCGACCGTCTCTGTTGTCATTGCTCGGAATCTGCTGCTGGTTTGGTTTCAAGCTTCGCTGACTTTTGAATGTTCGGAGATAGTCTGGGAAACGAGTTCAATGAGCAGCCACAAAATTAGGTGCATCTGCAATGTCTAATGAATAGAAGATTGACATTGACTAGATAATAAAAGCTGAGTTTTGATTGACCCTGCAGGGTGGTTTTCATTAATCCCTCCTGTTAGGTTTGTTTCTGAAGGGCATCAATGATGTTCCATGGTTATTTTGACTCGGGAATGTTTGACATTTGATTATCCAAAAGTGTCAGGTGCATGTGCATTTAAAGCGCCTACATGTCAAATACAATTGTTTTACGGTACATTTTACATTTAGATTTGTTTTTTAATATATTGGAGTGACGTTAACAAATTGACATGAGACATCTCTTCTTTTCTGGGTCAAAACTTAAAATCAATTGCGGGTTTTCGCTATTTGTGTCAGGGCTTGTTCCCTCACCCCTACAAACTGTACAGTTCTTGTATAGATTCTACAGGCGAACCTAATGAAGTCTAATGCCAAGTGATTCATGGTTTGTGTCCCCCACATATATCATAACTCTTTAATGCAAATACCAAGTCTTCACTAGTGACATAGTTGGACCTTAAAGAAAATACGAAATAAAATGAAAATATTTGTAAAGGAAAAAATTAAATTTTTGGGGATAGATTTCAATAAAACAAATCTATTACAACTTGTGTTTTTTATAATTAATTTAAGTTATTCTAATTATATTTTTTGTAAAATTTAATTAAAAATATATAATGGAGACACACACGTATAATTTCATTTCCTGTTATTTAATTAAGTAGATTGACATTTATGTAGAGCAATTGAATATTTTTATGTATGGTTATCCCCCCCCAATAAATTTATTTAATTTAATTAAAAGTTATCAGAAGAAGAAAGGCGTATGCAGTGTTATTTATTTTTATCTGGTAAATTACTCATTATAGCAGGCATTTGTGCAATCAAATAATAGTGCAATAATAAGTATTATTATTATTATTATTTGTGTATTCCAATTAGACTAAATTTTAGATAACAATTTTTTTTTTTTTAATGGTTTTGTACACATGTATGCATTGTCATTCAATTCATTTTATTTCCATTACTCTTATTTTATTTATTATATCAAATTGGCTTTGATGCAATTCCAATGGAAAATATTTCGATAAAAAAGTCATATGGAATTTTTTTATGGTCAGTTCAGAGTGAAATAAAAGGCTAACGGCTACTGTATCTGTCAAATAGCGCTATTTAAAGAGAGGATGTTCGTGTCAGTATCATGATTCATTAAATCACTGCGACCTGCGAGTGCTAATTGTCCATCACAGCCAGCCACTTCCACTCACTGTCGAGGAACGCTCACTCAAAGTGACGTTGACTTTGAGTGCCTCCAATGTTCACTTATCAGCCATCTGCGTCGTTTGGAGGAGGCAAAGATTTTGGAAGAAGCAGCAGGGGGAAAAAAAGTGTTAAAAGTTGGACGGGAGGAAGGAAATATAAATTAAAAAAAAGCTAAACACGTGCTGATTTGTCCCTGCGGAATTGCACATGTCCAAATCCCCAATGCTCACTCCAGCAGCATCCCCTGTCTTCTTACCAGGGGTGCTAGCTACGCCACATCTCCTCCGTCACATGGAGAGGGCAGGCTGCGAGGCGAGGAGTCCTGCAGGCCCATATGGCTTTTCTTTGGACTGGAAACGACTCAGACAGCACTAAGATCCTCTCGTCTTGCTTCTTCTCGGATAAAACGGAGACAATGATGCTGATTGGATGTTACAGATTACAGTCAATCGGCGCATAGTTGCGATTCAACATTTGCAAATTATTTAATTTTTTTGTAACATATTCTCTGTTATTTGCTGAAAAACTTGTCTGTTCACTGTTTTTGTCTTCAGGTCAAAGCAACAATCATGTGTTACTTTAGTGCCAACTTGTGGAATCTTGGTGTTGTTGTTGTAAGGTTTAATTCATTGATTTATTTATCAACTGCGTTTGAGAGGTACGGTTTTGCTGGCGGTACTTTAATGCACCCAGTGCCCAGCTGCATTGTTTGCTGTTACAAGTTGGCTGTATTCCCTAACATTTATTATTGTGTATAAATGCCAACAGATAAGTTAAATGACTTTATAGCATTTTCTATTAAGTGCTATAAAGTTTATGCTAGCATGTTATTTAGGCTAATATACGACCTAATGCCAACGATGAGCTTTTTTGTAGCGAATAATTTAACTGCTGAATTCAGTTATGTAACATGGGTTTATTATTGTGCACATGCTAGATGTATGGTCTTAATGCTTTATTGGCCTTTCCGTTTTAAGTGCTTGGCCGCCATCTTGTGGCATCTATATACACAATTACAGAGCCCTTTTAGGCGGGCCTCAATCGCAAAAGCAAGTCATCATTAAGGGTTATTGAGGATCATGCAAGTGTAACATTTTAGCATTTTATGGTCACCGTGACAATGGCCAGATACAAGCCAGAAACTAAAGCGCCATCTGTTAATTTGACTTTTGAAGGATCCCTTCCCGAATATGACAGCGAGCTAGGGTACGCTCTGTTATCTGTCCATGATCCTGGATGGAAGATGTAAATATTATCATTACTACATGTGACTGAGCGGATCTGCTCCGAAGCCACTCATGGCTCTAAAATATTTTTGTACTCAAACCTGTTTTTTTTTGTTTTGTTTTTTTACACCCCCTTCATCACGCTCAAAACATTTGTTCTTGATCACATTTTGTGTGCTGCCATATTAAAGTGCTGTGTTTATAGAGAATAAGCCAACCACCATGCTCTGCCCACACGCATTGTTGACAATACAAATGTATTGCAATTAACACAATTGCTCCCAAAAACGTATAAATAGTTTCTATTTTAAATGTTTTAAGTGTCCCAAAGACGTATTTATACATTTCTTTTTAATACTTTTTTTATGCTAGAGCATAAAGGCATTGATGCAGCCTCTGAACTGCAGAGAAGCAATGGTAGTAATTACAAAAACGGCCAGCAGGTGACAGCAGAGTACAAGAGATCAACCAGGGCCATGTTGCAAACAAGCTGATTTCCCCACAGTTCTAGACAGATTTGTGAATGCTGGTGAAACTTAGCTATATTCTAATTCCAATTGCTGCAAAACAGAAACTGATATATATTTTTTCCTGATGAAAGAAGCGACTCAAATATTTCTTTTGGTAGGTTTTATGTTTTTATAGCAATATAACTCAATATTCTGTGGGCCTTGCAAAATCAGTCAAAATCCAGTAAAACAGTCAGGAGCGAAGGGGGTTGCTTCAGTGAAAATGGCTGGGAGTACGCCTTTGAAATGGCCAAACTGACACCTAAAATGGCCGCTTACAACCAAAATAGCAGACTTCCTGTTTGTGCATCTTTTCAACCATGGCTTTATGCGCCTTGACCTTAATGACAAAATGCATGTATTGAGTGACAAATTAGTCATAAAATGATAAAAAATAATTTGACTCTAGAATTTTTTGTTTTTTTATTCTCGTTAACTACAACTTTAATTGTCAAAAAGGAGCACTACTTCATTCTTGTAATATTGCCACATTTTCCTCATAGAAATACCACTTATACTTGTACTTTTTTCTCTGACAAATACGGTACCAATTCTACATACTACAATAATAACCTTATTTTGTAAATGTCCAATTTTATTTTGGATGTAAAGGCACTACGACTCTTTAATTGAGTCTCAGATCGCACAGGTGTCATTGTAGTCAATGTGCGTAGCGTCAGCCATAAGGAGACAGAGAGAGCAAGAGAGAGCAAGAGAGAGATATACATACAGAGAGAGGAGGGGAAAGCGCGAGGAACCCTCATCATCTGCGTTACAAATGTTGCACATGAGCGCCGAGTGTGTGGGGATGAACACGCTCCCTCACGTCGGTGTTGATTTCATTCTGCACTACCATATTTTCACATCTCAACTCTTGGATGAGGGTCTCTTGCCAGAGGAGGATTTATTTTTTTTCTCATGTTCTTCCTTTTTATTATTTAATAAGACTTCCTACATGCTCAGAAAGCTGCTGTTACAGAATCCAGACATGAGCCAGAATGTGAGGAAGCAAAACTGATCCAAAAAGAAAGTTGAACGTGTTGCTTCGGAGCTTTGAAAAGTATCCATAGAACAGAGGGGTCTAGGACTTTAGGATGGAGGTGGTGTTCTTCGCCTCAGATTGGGCAGGGGACCAAAAAGGGGACCTTTAGGACGGGATATGCATTTGCCACTTCTCCAGGTGGGTTTTTTGTTTTTTCCGACTATTGACATATCTATTAATAACATAATTCATTGAAATGGGCATGTTGTTGTAAAAATCAGCTGTAAATGCAAAACCACATACAGCAGTTAAGTAACATTATATGTATACTGTACATGTATATATTGATAGCCAATACTTGATCAATGAAATGGCAAACTATATTACCGCACAAAAGCTATAGTTCAATAGGCAGCAAGTGAGACCCAATGCAAAAACTGTATTTCATATGGCAATTTTTGACATGGCTGTCATTTGTATTGGTGAACCGCATCACACTGAGACCTAATATTTTAGTTTCCTCATTTCGAACATGGGTGAGGCAAAAGGTTAACACCTTTATTGCTGATATCTCTCAGTAAATTGTAAAGAGAATGTAATAGTTTTGTAATGTAGTTGGTTATTTTTTTATGTAATTTGTATTGTATATTAAATTGATTATTATTATTTTTTTTTTATTATTAGTTATTTGCTGTTGTACTTTATCTTCAAACAATGTTACAGATGAGTTTGACCTTGAAAAAAAATGTTGAGAAGGAAATTATGGGGTGAAAAAAATCTTGGATAGAATGATTTTCATAAAACACTGCATTCTTTTCTATAATTGTCATAAATGTCTTTATGTATTTTTTAATAGTATCACCACAAAACATTATTTTGTAAGACAGCATGTGATCATCACATTCTCAAGTTCATTTTAGAGTAATGTAGTAATAGTAATAGTCTTTTTAAATTAACCAAACCTCTCCTTGCACCTGTTTAGAATGACATCAGTTGACCTACAGTACAACGTACTCATTTTAAAGGCGTAATTTGAATGGAAGTATTCATAGTGAGGCAGCCCCTCATGTCATCCCATCCTGAGGCACACTTACCCACCATTGGTGCCATCTGTCTCCACGAGGCCAAAACCTTCCCCAGTCTCGGCAGTGCTGGATCATGAGGGGTGTGTGTGCAGGGATTGGGGGGTGGGGGGGGGCACAGCAGAGCCTCTCCTGTTCTCTCAGATGGCAAGGGAGATGGCGCATCCCACGCCGGGGAGCGCGGGGCACCATGAACTCAGAAATGGGGGGCTCATCATGGCATGAAAGAGACTGTGAAGAGAACGAAGGCCAAATATTTTTGTCTATTGCTACAAAATTACACACTACAAAAGACTACTACTACTTTTTGTGCCTAGAGGCCACATTTGATATTTAAAACATACAGATGTATCGGGTCATTTGTTGAAATGAAGTTAAAATAATTACATTATTTCTTAAGTTGCATTATTGATAATTAACTCAATGATAATTAATTAATCAGTGAGCGGCAGGCCCCTTGGCCGACTAGTTAGCACAGCTGGCTCACAGTTCAGAGGTCATAAGTTTGTGTCTGCCCTTCGGCCTTCCTGTGTGAAGTTTGCATGTTGTCCGCGTGCTTGCTTGGGTTTTCTCCAGGTACTTTAGTTTCCTCCCACATTCTAAAAACACGCATGTTAGGCTCATTGGAAACTCTAAATGGTCCTTAGGTGTGAATGTGAATTGTTATCTATATGTTTCTATACTATCTACTAGGGGTTTAGATAGTAAAAATCGATTCGGCAATATATCGCGATATTACAGCGCGCAATTCTCGAATAGATTCGATATGTGGCTGAATCGATTTTTAAACATCAATTTTTTATGGGAATATTCAACAAAACGTCTTACTTAGGGTAATGATTCACACATTAAGCATGGAGGAATGTTATATTAATGGAACATTAAGCCTTAATATTTTATTTCAGTGCTGTTCAAACATGAAAAAGACTGCAACCTGAATTTTCAGATGAATAAATGTTCATACAAATCTTAGTGTTCATGTATATATTTTCTGATTAGTATTTTCTAAATTTGAGTAAAAAAAAAAATCCCAATAATCAATTTATAGATTCGTATATCGGGATTAATCGTATCGAATCGAATCGTGACCTATGAATCGTGATACGAATCGAATCGGCAGGTACTAGGCAATTCACACCCCTACTATCTACGTGCCCTGCAATTGGCTGGTGACCAGTCCAGGGTGTACCACACATCTTGCCCAAAGTCAGCTAGGATAGGCAGATGAGGATAAGCAGTACAGAAAATGGACGGATGAATAATTATTGTTATTTAATAAAATAATAATAATAATAATAATAATACTATATATATATATATATATATATATATATATATATATATATATATATATATATATATATATATATATATATATATATATATATATATATATATATAAATAAATGTAAAATATATATATTTTTGTATTATTTACTGCAACCAATCAACTAATTATTAAATGAGAAAAAAATAATAAAAATGCATTAAAACGAATACATATACTTTAATTAACCAATTGTAAAGGGGTAAAAAAAACAAAAAAAACGTAAAATTAATGTAATTTTCCCTTGAGGGTTATAATGAGCACAATAAGTAAATAAATAAATAAATAAATAAATATCGCCAGCCATGACGTACACTGGGCAGAAGCTAAGCTGCACTGTGTTTGTTTACGGAGTAGATGTGTGGCTGGAGTACGAGGCAGTTACACTCTACCATACTGAAAATTCCAGATACAAATGCATGTAGCATTACCTCTACGATTTACTGTTCAAACCATAATGTTGACAAGTTGAACTGGACCACTTGTTAGTCGATGGCTATAAAGAGACTGTGAGGTTCCCAATCTCTTGTCTTTCCTGTGTTCTCCAGTAAAGTCCGTATCTCACTGACCAAATTTTAAACATGTTCAAAATTTCTCTGCTCTTTGAGAGTGTCTGGCAAGTGTTTTTTCAACATTTGCAACAGCCTGGTTCAGTCTCATGCAAATGAGTTGCTGCTCATTCTGCCCCGTACCACTTTTGATTCCAACAGACTCTTGCCATCGCGTGAAAATGGCAGTTGTTCCCCCAACCTAGCTTACCAACTCAAAATTCAGAACAGATTGCTGCCTGACACAATTTCAGAAATAGGAAGCTTGCTAAAGATTTACTTAGTTGTAGAGTTGCACATTTGTAGATTAGGCAGAGAGCCAACTATTTGTAAGCGAGCAATTTGAAAGACCATGTTCCATAACACGTTCACTTTTGGTGGAATCTGAACGTAAAGTACAGGCAGTCATGTCATGACTCTCAATCTTGAATTAGCTTTGACGTTCTGTCACATCCGTTTTACTCAGATGTTGTCAGATCTCGCTTACCTTGTCTCCGTTCAATGGGTTAAACCTCAGAACTTCCAGAACCCAAGCCAAGTCCTTATTGCTACTGCCCTAACTGGATTTCTTTAAACTGTGGATGAGAGACAAATCCACCAAAGACCAAAAGGTCGCTAGTTCAAACTGCGAGATCAGGACTTGGGCCTAAACAAAAGATCCTACCATTCCCTACACAATGATTCAATTCGATTTCTTCTCTCCACAGACTCTAGTTGAAAAGCTAGCGAGGGCAACATGAGTTGGAGCTTCCTCACACGTCTGCTCGAAGAGATCCACAACCACTCCACCTTTGTGGGCAAAGTGTGGCTGACTGTGCTCATCATTTTCCGAATCGTGCTCACAGCAGTCGGAGGGGAGTCCATCTACTCGGACGAGCAGACCAAGTTCACCTGCAACACCAAGCAGCCGGGCTGTGACAATGTGTGCTACGATGCCTTTGCGCCCCTCTCGCACGTGCGCTTCTGGGTCTTCCAGATCATCATGATCTCCACACCCTCCATCATGTACATGGGCTACGCAATCCACAAGATCGCTCGATCGTCCGAGCAGGAGCGGCAGAGGGGTCACAGGGTCCGCAAAAAGCCGCCGGCTCACTCGAGATGGAGGGGAAGCCACCATCTGGAGGACGTCTTGGAGGGGGATGATGACGACGCTCAACCGATGATCTACGAAGACACCCTGGAGGGTCCGGAGACCAAACCTGAGCTGGTGAGCAGCACTTGTAAAGAGCAACCAAAGCATGACGGTCGGCGAAGAATCCTTCAAGAGGGGCTGATGCGGATCTATGTTCTTCAGCTCTTGTCACGAGCCATCTTTGAGATCGCTTTCCTTGCGGGACAGTACCTCCTGTACGGCTTTCGAGTTAGTCCTTCCTTTGTGTGCAACAGGGTCCCCTGTCCACACCGAGTGGACTGCTTCATCTCTAGGCCAACCGAGAAAACAATCTTCCTTCTCATCATGTATGTGGTGAGCTGCCTCTGCCTCATCTTGAACGTGTGCGAAATGCTTCACCTGGGAATCGGCACTTTTCGAGACACTCTGCGCCTCAAGAAAAACAGAGGTAGGCGGAGCTTCGGCTACCCGTTCTCCCGCAACATCCCAGCCTCCCCTCCTGGATACAACCTTGTGATGAAGACAGACAAGCCTAGCAGGATGCCTAACAGCCTCATCACCACCCACGAGCAGAACATGGCCAACGTGGCCCAGGAGCAGCAGTGCACCAGCCCAGATGAGAACATCCCCGCCGAACTGGCGAGCCTTCACCGCCACTTGAGGGTGGCCCAGGAGCAGCTGGACATGGCCTTTCAGACGTACCAAACAAAAAATCACCAGCAGACCTCCAGAACCAGCAGTCCTGTGTCTGGGGCGACTATGGCGGAGCAAAATCGAGTCAACACAGTCCAGGAGAAGCAAGGTGCCAGGCCCAAGTCGGCCACGGAGAAGGCTGCCACCATTGTAAAAAACGGAAAAACTTCTGTCTGGATCTAGAAATATTTTGTGTTTTAACAGTTTTATCTTAAAGACTCTGCACACGAAGACCTGTGCTACTTTGGACAACAATCAGACCATTTAAAGGATTACCCAACATACCGGACTTTAGAGTTTTAAAACACACACACACACACCAAGAAACTGAGAATTGTCTTTGTTACGTTCCAGTGTCATTTTGTGCTTGAACGTACGCCTGGTTAGTTACATCTCTAACTCGACTAATTCATCAAAACAGAAACCAAGACTGTTCCAAGTTATTTATTGACTGTTGCCAAAATTGATTCATTAGCTGATTTCTTGAGAAGGATGACTGCTGATTGTTGTCGGAAAGAAGGGTATTTATGAATGGGGTTTGTTTCGATAGTTTGGATAATTTGAATGAGAGTTGCTGGAAGCAGATTAAATGTGACATGCTTTGCTAAAGAATCGGCACATTCCTGAGCGTGCTCCTGCTAACAGACCCATTCATTTTCAGTCACTGCATGTTTACTATCCCCCAAAAAAATCAATATCACATTTTATAAACAAGAGAAATGGTTATTTTATATCATACTTATTTTTTGTTATCAAAAGATGATGCATGCTATACATAGGTTACAATAGAAAACCCACGTTTAGCGATGAAACTACAGGTACTTGTGTTTAGGCATGTTGGTTCTCGAAAATGTGTGTTTTAAAAATTGATTTTAACATTTAATCCTGCCTTCACGTTTATCATTCATCAAAGTGCCTCAAACTTTTCAAGACTGTTCTTGTATTTTAGTCTGGAAAAAGAAAATAAAGTTATTGGTTATTTCTCCAGATACTTCAGCTTGCTCCCACATTCCAAAAACATGCCTGGTGTATATATATATATATATATATATATACATATATATGTGTATATATGTATATATATATGTGTATATATGTATATATGTATGTTTATATATGTATATATGTATATATATATGTATGTATGTTTATATATGTATATATATATATATATATATATCTATGTATATATATATATATATGTATGTATGTTTACATATATATATATATATATATATATATATAATTTATTTATTTATTTTAAATAACACGTAGCTTTGTAAAATGTAAAATAAGAGTGACATGCGTCATCCTGACTGAGCACTTTGACGTTTAGCTTCACGTGCTCCACTGTTATTGTGGAGTAAAGGATTGTGGGTAAATACAAAATGGCGACCTCTGTAGTGTCCTGTAGAACATAGCTGTCACTCACTCTTATTTAAGCGGACTCTAGCCTGTTTGTTTCCCCACGCAGTAAACTTTCACGGAGGTGTTCACCATGACGCTGTCTTGTATTGTGAGGCGGGCGCTCACCTCCAGCGGTCCCTTTGGCGGCGTCGCGAGCAAATACACCGGCTTCGGCGTCGATGTTTCGGCTCGAGCGGGACTCCGGGTGATGAGGTACAGCCAGGCGGCGCTTGACGACCCAGCCGCACCGGGCAAGCTTGCGTGCTATCGCCTGGTCCACAGGGCGTTGGTCCGGGTCCTGGGAGCCGAAGCTGGTGCCTTTCTTCAGGGGCTGGTCACCAACAACGTGCAACAGTTGGAGGCCGACGGCGGGGCCATGTACGCGCACTTCCTCAACATACAGGGGAGAACGCTATATGACGTCATGATGTACAGGTGAGGGGTCCTCGTGAGTCGTGGGAATTTTGGTGCGTTGGGGAAAACTCGGAAATGTTTAAACGGTAGCTATTTTCATGTTTTGTTAAATAAATAGCGTGAGGCTGGTCTTGTATTACTTTTCATCACATCTACTTACTTAAATGTACATCGAATGCTGAACAACATCTTACTGAGCTCGTCAGACATTTTTGTTGACTTTGACGGGAAGTCGTAAGCTCCAAATTGGATATTTTGTACTTTTCTGGCCGTAATGAACTCGGCATTTGATGACGTTTCCTGTCAAGTTGTTTTCCGGAAATCCTAAATGAAGAAAATTGGTTTGGAAAATAAATGGGCAGAAATTTAGAGTTTCACCTTTCCTGTTGTATGCTCTTTCAGTTATAAGGAAGCGGCAACAGGAAGTGGCATCCTCCTGGAGTGTGACAGCACCATGACTGACTCACTCCTGAGACACCTGAAAGTCTACAAGATCCGCAGGAAGATCGACATCAGCCCGTGTCCAGAACTCTTCGCGTGGGCCGTGCTCCCCCTGCAGCAAAGTCACAACCAACGTTTCAGTAAGCCCGAGCTCTCCTCACCGGAAAAGGCCGTTGTGTGGGAGGCGGACCCGCGGACACAGGACATGGGCTGGAGGTTGGTGCTGGAAAGTCAGGTGGATCCCTTCGATGTGATTGCGTCTTGTCAGAAAGGCGACACGGAGGACTACCACAGGCATCGCTATAGCATAGGTAAGTGCCAAACATTGCTCTCTACTTCTGGTTTTGACAAGGCAACTTTTGTGGAATTTTCAGTAGTTAGGCGAGATGAACGAAACAGTCTGGAAAACAATTTGTCTTTTGGGTTTCTTTATATTTGAAGCTTCAAATATACACACGTCTAACAGAGCAGTCTACAAGATAGTGGTGAGCGAGTACGCATTAAGAATCATGGGAAGATTCTTTATTCTGCTTGGTTATGGTTTTTGGGAGGAGAAAGGCAGGCTCAGCTAGACAGGAAAGCAAGCAAGTCTGTTCCAAGCAGGCTTATCAGTCAAGGTCACTTTGATATTGCTTCATGTACAGGTGGTGTCCACAATATTGGAAACTGTCCCGATCTATTTCTTTGAAAAGTTAAATTTTAAAAAATATATTTATAAATAAAACAGGGTGAGAAGCTGTGTCATCCGGGAGGGACTTAGTCGAGCTGCTGCTTCTCCGCGTTGAGAGGAGCCAGCTGAGGTGGCTTGGGCATCTGGTTCAGATGCCTCTCTGGAGAGGTTTTCTGGGCATGTACCACTGGCAGGATGCCTCGGGGACAACCCAGGACACGCTGGAGAGACTATATCTCTCAGCTGGTCTGGGAACGCCTTGGGATCCCGCCGGTGGAGCTAGTTGAAGTGGCTGGGGAAGAGGGAAGTCTGGGCTTCCCTGCTAAAGCTGCTGCCCCGGCGACCCGACCCCGGATAAGCGGTAGATGATGGATGGATATATATAAATAAGATTCCTCTTTAACAATTATTTTATTTTGTTTATTAAATAAATTAAACAAAACAAAAAAACTGTATTTACACTTAAAATATGCAAGTATATTTGGCTGTTTTTTTTTAAACAAAAAAAATCATCCCTGTCTCTTTTCTAATTTAAGTTTTTTAAATATTTTTTTTAATGAAAAACTGTCTCCCAGCATTAAAAAAAAAACGTTTTATTTTAAAGAATGAATTGCAAATTGTTTTTATTTCAAAAAAAATATTTAAAATGTTTTCTAAATGTTAAAATGTTAGTATTTAAAGAAAACAAATGCCTTCCCAGTCTCTTTTGTAAATGTAGAGATTTTTTTTTTAAACAATAAGTATTTTGTATTTTAAAAAAACTGTACTGTCAGTTTACACAAATTTCTAATATTACTAACTCAGAAAAAAATGACATTCAATTGTAACAAAACAAAAAACATTTCTATTGTGTAGCCCTTTTATCCCCAGTGCGAAACGCTGATTTTAAAGCATGTATTTCTTTGTTGTCTGTTGTCATTGTTGTCCAGGACTTCCAGAGGGAGTGAAAGACCTTCCTCCGGGAGTGGCGCTACCACTCGAGTCCAACTTAGTCTACATGCAAGGCATCAATTTCAGCAAAGGCTGCTACATCGGCCAGGAGCTGACAGCCAGGACTCATCACACCGGCGTGATCCGCAAGCGCCTCATGCCAGTGCGTTGGTCGGCGCCCGTGCAAAGCCTGGAGGAGGACGCCGCGCTGCACACGCAGTCAGGCAAGCCGGCCGGGAAGCACCGCGCGGGGCTGGGGAATCTGGGCCTAAGCCTGATCCGCCTGGCTCACGCCAAGGAGGCGCTGACGGTCAAATCCGCCGACAGCACCCAAGTGACGCTCAAGGCCTCCGTGCCCGACTGGTGGCCTGAAAATGAGAAAAGCGACTCGGGAGCTTCTATGTGACTTACATGAATGCTGCTGACACGTTTCAAATGGAAGCCCCAAGTGCTGTTTCAATGTCACAACTTGACTGTGTTTATTTTTAAAGGGCAAACGATGAGATTGACACGTGCACTTCACAGCGACAAACCAATCATGTCATGAATCGTCTTGAGTTCTAACTAAATGTGACATGTGATGGTGTACGAATAAATATTTTACAAGAGTTGAACACAAAAAAAGTGCCTTCAGTGTCATCTTTTGCATTCAAGCTATTTCCAGGCAATATGCAGAAATAGGGCTGCAATTCTGGGAATTTGGAAACTACACATGGGAATTCAAAATTTCAGACTTGGCTAAAACGCCAAGCATTAGTTGTTTTGGGGGGAGGGGCATGGGGACTATCAGATCTTATGCAAATCAATCACACAACACTGCAAAGATATTACAAATCAATCTTTTGCTAGCTAGTATCTACCTCAGTCTGTGACTGTGAGTGAGCCGTTCTTAATTTTGCCTAAGTGTGATGCCAATAATTTAGATAATACCACTCACATAGTGGGTTACGCCGAAGAACTACCATGTAAAAGCCAAAAGGTAAGCAGAGCTGCTCTGTGATGTGTCAGCTGCATGAGCCACATGCTGGGATCGACGACACTAATTGACAAACTGATGAAGTGCTGCCTCCATGGGTGAAAATAAATTCCATTTGCTTTTTCAAACTGGGAGCTAATAATGTAGTCTCCATCTGGCACTGCCCTTAGTTGCCATAGTAACAAAAGTCAACTGCTAGCTTTGGCATAACACAGTAACGGGGCGTGGTGAACAGTGGCTCTTTGCATGGACAGGACCGCCCCCTCAAAACAGGCTAACTTGAGCAAGGCTTTAAATTTTTTTTAATTTTTCATCCTTTTGACACATCACATGTATGTTATGAAAACATCTGAACACTTTTAAAATGTTTGAAAAAAATCACTATGTGGATCATTTAAAAAACAAACTAGAAATTAATTTTCATCAACTCTCACACCAATTGTCCAACTATAAATATTTCCACAGTTAAAGTTAATGGATTTGTAGCAGAACATGTCTACCTGTTTGTAAACCCTTTACACTAGACATCTCAGTCTTGATAAAGAAGATGCTGCCCCCTGGTGGACTGTATGGTGTCCCGAATTTGCTGCAACAGCGTTTCGGGCTGCACAGCGGACGCCGAGTGGTCGAGCAGCTTGAAATCTTCGTTACACAGCAGGAGCTCCAGGATGTGGGCCACCCGTTGCAAGTCAAAGGCGGCGTGATAAGGCCCGAGGGTGACGAGCGCCTCGGAAAGGTGGCGCGGGTAGTCGGCGCCGTCTCCGGAGGGGCGCGCGTTCAGGAAAGTCATGCGGTTGTGCGCCACCATTTTGAGGAACGAGGCGAACTCCCCGTAGTCGATGCCGGAACAAGCCTTCATGATGACCTTGAAATGGACGTTGTAGTGAACGGTAATTTGTTTCAAAATTGTACCAACTTGGAAGTCAAGCCCTTTTGGAGTTTCCTTTGTACCTGACAGTGCTGATGCCATGAAACCATGGTGTTTCGCCACTCGTCAATCTCTTTCTGCACTGAAGACAGCTCGTTCTGCAGGAACTGCCACATGATGTCCACGTTGCAGCCGTTTAGCCAGTTGTGATTGATGGAGATGGTGTCCTCCTATAAGAAAGTGTCAGGGACATCTTTACATTTTAAGTCTTGGTGGAATGGGTCCAGAATTAGAATATTGTGCACAACCCCCTTCACCATTTAAAATCAAGGTTGCCAGATAACATGTTTATATATAATATACTAGGGCTGTGCAATTGATTGAAATTCAATTACAATTTCAATTATTAAAATCAGCATAATCGTAAAAAAAAAAAAATTATACTAATTTTGGAGTTGTTAAAATGTATACATTTGCACCTTTTAAAAAATCACTCATTTAATCAATTAGTTTCATTCAAAAGTAACTTGCATAATTATAGTGTTTCAAAGAATTTTATTTGCCTTAAGGTTTTTTATTTGTTTTTAAGTGTAAACATTTTCTTGTTTTGTACCCACAAATAAATAATCGCCAAAATAATCGTGATGATTATTTTTTCCATAATCGAGCAGCCCTATTGTAAATGTTTACATTTGTACGTTTTTTGGGATGCCTGCATTTAGTTCCAACGAAAAAAAAAAAATTTTTTAATAAAAAATGAAAAAAATGGACATAAGTGCTTTTCACATAGCAGCAACGATAGATCATTATTACTATTAATATATATTAAAAATATGAATATATTTAATAATAATAATAAATAATACAAATATATAAAATAATAAATATACTGTATAAATAAATAATAATATGTATACAATTATATTATATAATATTATGTAAGACCAATAATTTGCATACAAACAATCAAAATGTACATTTGACATCATACACCATCTATTCGAAACATACCAGATTATAAACCTGATGGTGCCAGCCGCTGGGCACAAAAATAATTTCACCGGCCTCCTGGATGATCTCGAGAGGCTGGCAGGCCTCCAGGGAGCGCGGGAAAAGGCTGCCGTCGCGAAGCTCGGCCGACGTGACGTCATAGGGGAGGTTGCCGTGCGTGTCCCGCAGGAACTCCTCCTGGCCGGGGGGATACAGCAGCCATTTCTTCCTGCCACAGATGTTGGCTGACCAACTGTACGAGCGGAACACGTCGGCGTGGAATGGCGTCCTGTGGGTAAGAAATCTTTAGATAATGTAGCATTAATATCATTAAAATATTTGTCTCCAAAAACTATCACCTTCTCAATACAAATGGCAAATTCCACCGATCATTACTCATTCATAACCAAAATCCTTACCACGATCCTTTGGGCCCCATGTAGACAAAGCGGTAGTCGTCCACTTCAAGTGCATCCCAGTATTCATTGAGCCAATCAGAGGTAAAGAAAATGGGGGTAGTGTAAACATGATGCTCCGGAAAGTCCCTGCGATGAGTAATAAGATATTACACGTCCGGCATGTTTCGCCCCCCACTTTTAGAACTTCTTTAACCTAAAATATATTGTACATGTCTGTAACATAGGGTAGCACGACTGCGGCACATGTGTGGGGTTCTGCATTACAAATGTCGGTTTCTTCCCTGTGTGGAGCTTGCGCTTCTCCAGGTCTTCACTCTGGCTTCCTCCCACATTCCAAACACTTGTATGTTACTCTAAACTCTAAATGACTAATTAAAGACTCTAAATTATGTCAGTGTGAAAGTACCCTGTGATCGAATGTCACGTCAAGTCAGCTGGAATAGGCTCCAGCTAGAAGATGGATGTACAGTATGTCGTTACATGCTTGCATTACATTTGCATTGCATTGCATTGCATTTGTACCTGGACATGTGCCAGTCTTTAAGATAGAGACATCCTTTAGGAGACGAGTGTCCATTCTGAATGTGCTCCTTCCAGTAGTGGATGAATTCTTTGAAAGGCATCACTTGTTTGGGGTTTGCATTGTATTCTTTTGCATTGCAGTTGGCCACAGGAACAGGAGTCTCCCCTGAGAAGGAAAAACTAAGAATTAAAACTAATGAAGTGTTATCGAGGGAAGGGTGCATCGACTGTCATGTTTACCAAATTCTTGCAGCAGCTTTTGGAAGTGAGGCTTGCCCTCCTCGGTCACCCATTGCTTCGTACATTTCCATTCCTGGGTAAATCGCTTGGAAAAGACGCACGGGTGGTTGGGAAGCAGGTACCTTTTGAAGAATTTGGAGTAGGACAAATCCTTGTCGATGTAGTCGACGAAATGCGACGAGCAGAACTGGTCGTAAGACTGCCGTGGGATTTTGACCAGACTGCAGCAGTTGCGGTAAGCATCCCTGTCCATGATGGTGCAAACGTGAGATTAAATCGAGAAATTAAAAAAATGTAATATGTGAAAAAGTGAAATAGTCCGAAAATTGTTCCTTGGAGGTGACATCGTTCCGGAGACGTCATTTTGGAGCGCCACAGCAAAGAACATATCCATTCTGGTACACTTAATTTACGACGCCTTTACGGATGTTTTTACAACGCTAGTAATACTCATTCTAAAATATAGTATGACAATAAATAATGAAAACCCGGTGTCTTTGCTCGCCGAAATGTTTGTCCTAAAGCATTGTCGCAGTGGACCATCCTCTCATTGCACTTTCAAGTCGGACAGTAAACAGTGCAACATCATTTACCATGACGTCACTTCCGTGATGAAAAAATAACAAGATGCCAAATAACACGAAATATTTGCCCAAATACTTACACATTATATCAGGAATATTATAAGATTGGCTTTAGCATAAGGTTTAACTGATACGAGGGAAAAAATATCAAATATTTCAATTTGTCTAAATTAAAAGTATTGTTGCCGTTGCATAATCGGACAGTAAATACTGGAAGCATCAGCGACATGTTTATTTATTTTGTTTTTTAAGTGATACAAGTTGGGGAAGACTGACTCGACAGTAAAGCAGTCAAATAAATGTCTAAAAGCATTGTCATGGTACGTCAATGTCCTCGGATGTCTCTCACTTTGAAATCGGACAATATAAAGTGCAACACTTGACACATCAAAGACGACCCTTCCTTGACAACCACTGGACGCTAAACGGCGATTTTATGTGTGTATGCGCAAAATGTGTTTGTTTTATGTATTAACATGAAGAAAAACAGTGTTGTTTGCAACACGTGACGTCACATAATGATTAAGTACGCACGCAGTGAAACAACACCAAGTCGCACTAATTCCGATTGAATTGAGAGGACTATTATCAAAAGAACGTGATATTTTAATGGTTAAAGCGATTTGATGTTGACGCGGTCAACGATTAAAATGTAGTAGGTCAACTGACTTTTTATGTCCAACGCGATACAGCGCTACACTGCAGTAGTGACGTCACTTCCGTGATAAACATACGCAGCCAAACAAGGCGAAACGTTTGGTAGTACTTCCATGGTTATTACTTTTAAGAAAGAAGCGATACATGTAGGGACGTTTTAAAACAGTTTAGGTCAGTTAACGAATGTAAGCGGCAAGACCGAGAGCTAAAGCTCGGTCATCAACTCCCGAAATGAGCCGAGATGCCTCCATCCACAGCTGGCCGGGCTCCTACTACCTCACCTCGGACAAGAGGTGGGAGAACGGCACCCTGTCCCTGAGCAGAACCGCACTGCGTTTCGTCTCAAAGCAAACCAAGGAGACCCTTGCCCATTTCCACCTCTCCCGCATCATGGAGATCAAAATGGAATCGTCCAGTTTCATCTTCAGCACCCTGACGGTGTTGGAGGAGGGCAACGTGAAGCACTGGTTCGGCTCCCTCAAGCCCAACCGTGTGGTGGTGTACAACGTGATGGAGCACTTCTGGAGGGAGCGCCTGCTGTCCCCCACCGGCTCGGAGGCCAGGGGTGAGACTCTGGGGAGTGAGCCTTCCAAGGGCCGGGAGCTCATCCACCTCGTCGCTGGGGCCCAGAGACGACTGGAGGACACCGGGAGGGTTCTCAGCCACCAGGGAGAGCAGTTCGACAACATGATGCAAGGCCTGGAGAAGATGGACTCGGACCTGGGAGTGGCTGATAAGTAGGACTTTTTTCATTTGCAAGTGTAAAATTAGGGGGGAAATCAAGTCCTGCGTTCTATGCTCTATACCTTTTCTCCAATTGTTTCATTTCAGACTTTTGTCAGAGCTGGAGTCTCCTTCCTGGTGGCCTTTCAGTAAACTCCCATGGAAGATTCAGCAGGAAGCCAAGGCGGAGGATGCGGCCCGGGCCGCCGCCGCATCCAAAGCGTCCGCCCGAAGCGAAGTGATCGCCAGCATCCCAGCCGTGGTGTCCAAGGAGGGCGACTGCGACCTGAAGCCCGGCTGCCTGCTGGTGCTGCCGTCCTCCCTGGAGGTGCGCGATGCCGCCTGCCGCCTGCTGCACCGCTTCGAGCGTGGCGAGGTGGACGAGATTCGCGTGCACAGCCCCTACGAGATCACGGTGGGGCAACGCTTCATCGGCAGGCCCGACGTCCGCTGCCGGCTGCTGTCGGCCAAGATGCCGGAGGCGCTGGCCGTGCTGGAGATGCAGTACAAGAAGAAGGTGGAGTTCGCCGCGGAGTACGCCGCCTTCCGGGCCACACCCGCTTCGTCGCCCTGTGATGTGCATGACGGTAAGGCAATTTTTCATCAGTGCGACTTGTGTGGCCACATAGGAGTACCAAAAATGCCCAAATAAATAAAAGTTCAAATAAAAATGGTTGTAAAAATATAATTCAAAAATTAAATACAAAAAAACCCTATATATACATATACAAATCAATAAAAGTAAAAATACATACAATAAAACACACAAAAAATAAAAATATAAATACATTTAAATATCAATAAATAAATAAAAAGGCTCTGCTCTCGTATTTATTTATTTCATGCTGCCGTTGCAAACTGCCTTTCGATGGTGGAGTGTTCTCTCATTCACACCAACAGGTCGGCGAACAAGGAAGTCTCGCCAGCTTGCATGGAGAGCTCCAGCAATAGACGACTATCTTGTCCACTGTCACCACAACTTGCGACTTGATTTGCTCGATAACTTCACACAAGTTCCTGTAAACAACAAGGCCCATTGTTTCTTTTGTGTGTGTGAATTCTTCCTTGCTGAGGAATGGGTAGAGTCCGACATTTCATGATGCATTTCATGCTGACAGCGTCTGCGACATGAATTAAATAAATATGAGAGCAGAGCCTTCTTATTTATTGATTGACATTTAAATCTATTTATACATTTATTTGAGTATTTATGTCCATATTTATTTTTAGTTTTTGAATCTTGTTTTTTTATTTATTTTTACTTTTACTTTTGTATTAATTTTTAATTGTATTTATTTACTATGTTTTTATTCCCATTTAATTTATTGTTATTTTTTATATTACATTTTTTAATTAATAATTTTTGAATATACATTTTTATTTTGACTCTATTTATTTTGTTTTATTTTATGTTATTTGGGAATTTTTGGTCCTTCATAACGTAGGACCAAATTGGGGTCCTCGGACACCCAGCGTTTCCATCAGTATTTATTTATCTGTTTTTTTTTTCTTTTCATAGTTTTTTTTAAATAGGCTTTTTCTATACTTTTTACTAAATTTTGCCCACCCCTGCAGTCACTTCTCCATTTTAACCACTTAGTGGCAGTGTAGCTCTGTCAGTAAACCACATCACATCTGGAGAGCCCATCTGCATTTCTCATAACACAAACCCAGGCACTTGTCTAACTCTCCACCCGTCCCACCACAGGTTTGCTGCACGGGTGCCAGGAGACGGAGGTCCCTATGGAGATCCCGGCGGGGGAGCTGTCCCAGCTGCAGGTGCACGTCCTCCAGCCCGCCGTCAGCCAGGCCGAAGCCCAGGAGCTCAAGCAGGTGACCAGCGCGTACACCCTGTGGCGCTGCAAAAAAAATACAAATATAAATAAAAAATTAAATCACCATATTATTCGATCTATACGTCTGTGATGGTGTCAGTCATAAGTGAGCACGTGCGTATGTTGGCGCAGATGCTACTTCAGCTGAAGAGCTTGGCCCTGGAGGCCGAGACAGAGCTGGAACGACAGGACGAAGCACTCAACGTCCTGACCAACTCCACCGATCAAGCCTCCATGACCATCGGGAAGCACACCTGCCGCATGAAGAGACTGCTGTAAACGCAAAGTCTGGACCAGTGGACAGACAGACAGACGGACAGATGTGCGGTTGGGCACTTCCAGAGACTTGAAAGATTGGTGAGAACCTGTTGGCGCTTTGAAAGACGTTGCATTCCTTTTAGAGTTGAAACTGGGTATGTATTTATTCATTGGTATTTACTTGACCCTCTACAGCAGGGCTGTCAAATTCATTTTTGTCCCAGGCCACTTCGTAGTTATGGTTTCCTTTGGGGGACCATTATGACTGTAGACCCATATGACACCCTTATATTATTATATATAAATATCTGTTTTCAATTTATTTTAAAAGGGAGGTTGGTAACAAAAATGCTTGTAGTATCTCAATGTTATTCAAAATAATTTTCAGTTTGGATATTTTTGCAAGAAACATGAAGTCGACAATTGATTTGAATGATGTGACGGACCGGATCTGGCCCCGAGCCTTGAGTTTGACACATGCTCTATAGTAACTATTGCTATGTTTATTTGACGTTTGTCCAAATTTGTAGTGGATCAAACATTATTCAGATTATTATTATTCATTTTAAGAATGATCATTTTAAGGTTATTAACGTAATGACGGACGGTCTTGAAATTGGCTGAAAAAGAGAAAAAATATATATTAGACATAAATAATGATTAAAAAAATAGACCACTGTACATTTTTTCATTTTTCTGTATTTTTCTGATCGTTATAGTAAAATTTTATTGTTAACATTATTGTTATATGATCATAATAATCTTAAAATAATGTAAAATACAGAAACAAAAAATAATGAATCATCACGAACATCATCATATTAACTTTATATATTACAGCATTATTGTTTTCATGATGTCCTCACTTTCCCGAATGTCCCTTGAGAATTAAGTTAACTGTAAAATCTAAAAATTAGATAGGCACTTTTAACTTTATGTTCTTTTTTGAATGTTATTTATTTTATTTTGGAGATGATTTCCAAAGTATCTATTTTAACCAGGATCAGTTAAGGGTCCATTGGGACATGCACAGTTCTATACAATACCGTTAGAATAGAAATATAGTTGATTCCATAAAACAGGGTTGGGGAACTACGCCCCTTGGGACGCTTTGTATGAGCACTTGGTTGAGGCACACGAGTTCACGCTGTTTGTCCTTGATGCACAAAGCACACTCGCAACTAAACAGGCGAAGAGCATGCTCTACTGAAGACATCTTTTTGCTCCAGTCATTGTAGAGACCTACTTGTTCACGTGTATGTGACATACCCACGATGTATTGCATGTGCGTAAAAGATTATTTCCTTAAGACTTGAAAAGCTGTCAAATGTGTGTAGGACTGACATATATGCATAGTCATAATGTATTTGTTGTCTGTTATCTATTTGATGTCCAAACAATTGAATGCACGAACAACATGCACTGGCATCGTGTGTCAAATAACTCATTCACTGCCATTGACGGCTATAGACGTCAAAAATTCATTTGAACTGTTTCTATTAGTTTCACATTTTTTCCCACTTTTGTTAACAAGAGTATGAAAACCTAGGGAAAAAATGTACATTTACAACAGATATAAAATGTGATTAGTCATGAGTTAACTATTGAAGTCATGCGATTAAGTAAAAAATGTAATCGTCTGACGCCTCAAATGTTTTAATATTTTCTTTTTTGTTTACTTACTTAATTATTTAAACTCAAAATTAATCACAAATTTTATATCTGTTCTAAATGTACAATATTTTTTTTTCTAGGTTTTCATACTCTTAACAAAAGTGGAAAAAAATGTGAAACTAATAGAAATAGTTCAAATGAATTTTTGACGTCTATAGCCGTCAATGGCAGTGAATGAGTTAAAAGTATAACGCAAAGAAACACATTATCATCATCATCATCGATTGTAATCAGTCCTATAATTAAGTGATGGTACTGTATGTTTACAATTGATACCGAATCTACACACCCCTGAAAAACCACAAATGAAACCATGCAAAATTCATTGAATAACTTAAAAATCAATAAATATGTGAATTGTGGCAACACCCAGTTGAAAAACAACTACAGTCCATTGTCGAGGTTGAACTTATCCGAACATTAAAGAAGATGCAGGAATTACTGGCAAGTGCTGGCCATGTCCGACATGTAACAACAGTCTGCCCGACCTGGAATTTTGAAATATGAACCCATGTGACTGCTGAATAATAATTGTTAATGTGCCTTCTCTTGACTTTGAAGGTGTTTCAGGAATTTCTAGCAAGTGCTGGCTGTGTCCTACACGTGACAACAATCAACTGTCTATCCATCGACTATCTGAAATATAGTACTGTTTCCCAGAGTTGCGAGAGAGCTGGAGCATAACCCAGCTGACTTTGGGCGGGAGGCAGAGAACATCCTGGACTGGTCGCCAGACAATCGCATGGCACTTAGACATTAATATTTTAAAGCCTTTAAATGGATAGTCAAGTGTGTAATAATCAGCGCCATCCAGTGGTGAACTAATAATTTAAAAACCCACTATTGATTTTTTTTTTTTTTTTTTTGAGAGCTCAGTATTGTTCATTCGGTAATTTTACCGGTTTGACATGTCATCATCATTGCTCTCTTCTTTTTTTTTATGAATTAAATTTTTTTTTTATGTGTGTATGCGTGCGTGCGTGTGAGTGTGTACTCTTTAGTTTACCTAAAACCTATTAAAAATCCCATACCGTTCACCTAAACCGAATACTTCAGAATCCAGCTAGAGTCGTGAGGATGTCAGGAGACCCGAGGAAGGATCAAAGAAAAGAAAGGAAAGTGAAATCCAGCACCGACCAGACATTACCTACTACCCACCGGGTTACTAACCAGAGTCTACCCACTATTGATTTCAATGGAACGCAAAAAAATATGGTCTATCACATCAACGTACATTTATTTATTTATTTTTTTTAGTCGTAGGTCAAGTAATCATTAATTACACTAGACAGTGCAATTTCTGGAGAAATTGCGTGGGAATGCTGAAAGCTGAATGCTAATACCTGAATGCTCATGAAGTAAATTGAAAGATAAATTATGTGTATTAATTGTAGTTGAAAGATAAATGAATAAAAAGAACAAACGTTCAAACAAATGCAATCCCTCTAAGGTGGGATTCGAACCATCGCCTCCTGTTTACAGGTCAAAGCTCCGCTGCACTAGATATTTGGCCATCTTCCTGCTACGGATACCCGAAGAACGATTTTGTAAACATAATTAGCCCCGGTGGTGCTTGCAGCTCGTGTCGGACCCAATGGGTCGACCACCGCTCACCTTTCCCAGCTGGGGCCTGCAAGCGGTCGTCGCTGAGTCCTGTATTCGGGCTCCCGTCCCTTGTCGCCTTCTGCTTTGTTCTCGCAAGCTTTTACTAGCTTCTCCCGTTAGCCGCTCTTGCTAGCTGCGCCGGCTAACTCGCGCTCGCTTGGTCTTTCAGCATCGCTTGCCAGGGTTCTCGCCAGCTGCCAAGTTGCCGTCGCTCACGCCAATTAATAATTGGTTGTAAGCTTGCGAAGTTTCATCTCTCTGAGTCACCATAGTGTGCACTTTGGCTGCTTTCTGTGATATAGTGACATCTAGTGGTGAACTTTTACACATTGTACTTTTAATGATTCACCACTGCCATAATCAATTTTTAGCTAATTATGGTTTAAAAAAAATTATATTTTTATTTTTTCTTAGAACTGACCACTTCCTACAATTGACAACAATCTCCCCTGTTCTTCATAATTGAAAAACGTCCAAGCCAGGGAAGTTTTTAAAATTGTGAAAAAAATGCATCATATGGGATCTGTCAAGTGCCAATCAGTCAGCAGGGGTATAATATTTTTGGATTTTTCATTATAGTTTTTATTTCATTTTGACTTTTCTTTTGAAGTAATGTAGTTTTAATTAGTTTTTAAGAGTTGGTGTGTTATTTTTTATTTCGATTATATAAATTTTTTAAAGGATTAATTTTGGTTTAGTTAAAAAAAAATCAGATTTAGTATTAGTTTTTGATTTTTTTTAAATTGAGCATTCGTTAAATGCAAGATTTAAAAAAAATAAGTCAAGAGTTTATTGTGTAATAATAAAGTAAACAAAAAAAAATCTACAATACCAAAATAAATCAATTTCAAATGAACCCCGAAAGCTCATACAACTCATTGACAAAAAGGAAAATGAACATTTATGCTAAAGTTATAAATATAAATGTTATAAATGTAAAAAGTAGTTTCCATTATTTGTTTTTTACAGCACTCTCCTTCAGAAGTGTTTTGTTCATTCGTTTTCGTTAACTACAATAACCTTGTCAGTCAGTCATTGGAACAACAGTGCGTCAACGAAGGAGTCCTCCACCAGCGTTGTTTTATTCTTTAACTGAAAGTCAGCAAGACGACGCCCTTCGTGGTTGACTCCCAAGTGACAAATATGAAAACACTGGCCAACTGCAAACGGATGCAATTACTGTTCCAGCAGCCCCAGGTTAGCATCTTGGAAGGCTCGCCGGTTTGCACCCAGTCACTCATTCAGCGTGGATGCTCAGTTTTGACACGGTGAAGTGGCGCGGGGCAAAGGCGCACACCGCATTCTCGTGTGAACTCCACACACACACACACACACACACACGCTGGCGTGGTTTCCGTGCAGCCTTGCAGCACGAGGAAGCGGCGGCGGCGGAGGAGGCCGCGTCCTCACCGCAGACACACGAGAGCGGGCTTTCCCTTAACGGATGGTATGGATACTCAAGGGATTGGCTCGGCCTTGACGCCTTGTTTGTGGGCCGCGTGCGATTCCGCTGATGGCCACTCGGTCAACAAAGAAGGCGATTGCGGGCTACGACGGCACACATGTGGGCGGCCTGGCGTTCCGCAACTTTGAAGGCAAACAGTGTGGAGGGAAAGATCCTTGGGAATGTTTTTCACTCGCCATCCATTCACTTTGCTTCTTTTACTGAGAGCCGCTTTTAAAAGGTAGTCATACTCCAGAATATTGACAAAAAGCAGTGATTTCTGGCAAGTGTTGGCATGTGACAACAATCTACCTAGCCAGGCATTCCAACAGGTGGAGCCATGTGGAATAAAAACTTGAGAGGAGCTGCAGGACTTTCTGGCAAGTTCTGGCTGGGTCCTTCATGTGACAACAATCTACCATAATTCTTCCAATGTTAGAAGAGATCATTAATGACATAAAAGATCATTCTTTTCCAATATTTGTCTAGGATTTCCCTTCTTTTTAGTGGAAAATATATAGACCTTTTGCACCGGTGTCACATGATCACATGACTGCCCTATGACGGACGGCAGAGGTGAATGACTGTTGAATTGAAGTGGACGGGGCGCGGAGCGACTTAGAGACTTGTTATTTTACGAATTAAAAGTTCTTATTGCCCATCGAGCCATGGAATTTACTACTTCAGCTGAAGTTCGCCTGTCGGTCAAAGTGGCACATTTCCACTTTTGTTAACAAGAGTATGAAAACCTAGAAAAAAAATATTGCACATTTAGAACAGATATAGAATTTGTAATTAATCATGTACTTAAGTCATGCGATTAATTACAATTAAACATTTTAATCACGCGACGCCCCTAATTTGTAATCATCTTTTTTTTAATCGTGAGTTAACTAGTGAAGTCATGCAAATAATTACAATTAAAAATGTAATCACCTGACACCCCTCATTTTTAATGTTCTTTTTTTTTTTTATATCGTGAGTTAACTAGTGAAGTCATGCGATTAATTACAATAAAAAAATAATCACCCGACACCCCTAATTTTTAATAATCTTTTCTTCTTAAAAAAAAACAATTTAAAAAAGAAAATAATTTTAAAAAATTAGGGGCGTCAGGCGATTCAAATTAATCGCATGACTTCACTAGTTAACTCGCGATTTTATATCTGTTCTAAATATCCCCCCCAAAATTCTAGGTTTTCATACTCTTGTTAACAAAAGTGGAAAAAAATGTTAAACTAATAGAAATAGTCCAAATGAATTTTTGACGTCTATAGCCGTCAATGGCAGTGAAGGAGTTAATAATTTTAAATAAACTAAAAACTAACCTGTGTGTGCGCAGTTGGAGTGGACACTATCTGGCTCATTATTGTGATTTGAAACACGTCATTTGCCCCCTTTTACAATCTTTGTCAGAGTGTATGAACATTGATCTACTAACCTCGTAAAAAAAAGAAATGATTGTTACAAATCCGCAAATACTGAGTCCATTCGGTTGATTGCTGCTACCCACCGACGACTTTTGTCTTCATCACTAGGTGCTGTACATGATTAAAAAAAGCAACGTTTGGTTTACACCCTTCTCTATTTGTACAACCGACCGGACAGCAAGATGTGACCATTTTAGAACATGATCAATTAAATAGAGGACTATAAGCTGTACGAGCGTACACGGTGTCAAATTTGTCGATATAGGCAAGCGGTTCTCTTGCCGTCCAGCGTTCCTATCAGGGCTGTGACGTCAAATGCAAAAGGTCTATAACAGTATTGAATGTTGTTGGAATGAAGAATTTTTAATTAAAAAATAAATAAATAAATTCCCCTCCCAATGATTTTTCAATGGCCGTCAATTATACACTTCACGGAGATCCAACCAGTCGACTGCGTGTGTGTTTTAATTTAGCCGTTCTCCGTACCATAGTTTTGCTAATTTTTAAGAAATGTATTTTGTATATTCATATTCACAATCTTTCATGTAATTTATATTTCTTTGTACTGACAAAATTCACCCATATCATCATTTTAAAAAAATGAAGTGTCTAAAATATATGTACATGAAACATTTTAAAGAATTTATGTATTCTATTTTTTTATTAAATATATAAATGGTCCCCCAAAAATATTTCAAATATATTATATAATTTTACAATACTGACCGACCGTGTGCTACACATGACAATCAAACAGTTTCTTCATACTTGTGGGCTGTGAGTTAAAAAAAATCATTTTATAAACTATATTTATATTTTTCTAAATTATTGATATGTGTAAAACTGTAGACATATACAGCACAACGCTCCATCCTCCAATTGTTCTCTATGTTCCAAAATTAAATGATATGCATAAAAACGTAATCCCTAATCTCTTAATGCTTTGACCATGTCCGGCCGCATTTTTGGCCTCTCGTCGCGAGCGCAGGTGTTGCCGGGCTTTCCATTTGCTCAGGGAGTTTCTTGTTTCAGGAAATCGGATGATGACGGCCTGCCTGGTGGTTTAATGTCAGACTTGGGAGAAAAACCTTCCCGGAACAAAAGGTGCCGGAGTCCAAGCAGGGGGTGTACCGCTATATACACACTTGTCCTGTTGTTGTTTGGTTTGGTCCAATGGGACTGATAACGCGGTGGAGGGGGTCTCAAGAAAAAGTAGTTTTTTTAATTTACAAATAATAATACATAGAGTCACATTGTTGAAAAATATTAAAATATATATATTGTCGATTTTTTTTCCATTTTTATTTTTTTATTATTTTGGGGGGGGGGGGTTGATACCACTTTACTGATACCAACTCGCGTAGTCACCAATACCGATTCCGGATTTCCTCTCAGACTTTTCTACGGTAATGACTTTGGACTGCGTGAACTCGCGGAAGAGGACAACAACAATCACACCAGGGTTGTTGCTCCGACATCCGCTGTGATTACAATTAAAGATGTGCCTTGTCAACCCTCCCACCTCGCCGGATAAAAATAGTCTTTCTCGGTTGGCGTGCAAAGTAAATAAGCAGGTCACTGATCCACTGGACGGCCATTCTTTAGGAGCCATTAAAAACATAACGGTTCCGGCGTGGACAACATGAAACACGCCAGCGGGGTTACACATAATTAACCCTTACGTACTGTTTATTTTCAGTAAACACATCGTATGTTCTGGGTTAGTTACTCACTTTTGATGTTGATCAACACTATTCATCATTTTTATCAAATTATGATCTTCAGATCTTTTTCAAAATGTATTATGGAAAACAGTTCTTGAGTCTGTTTCAAACTATCCCATGCAAAACGTACCGACTTCCCCATAAAAAAAAAATACACACAATATGGTGGTGCCTTGAGATATGAGTTAAATTTGTGATATCAAAACACATGCATCTCAAATGATCTGTCCCCACTGAAATGAACGGAAATGCAATTAATCCGTTCCAGCCCCTGCTTTTTTTTATTTAATTTTATTTTTTATTTTCAGTTGGTGAGCGTAACCCCCAATAATTGGCTTGTACATTTTTTGAAAATTCATCCCCAGAAGCTTGAAAGAATGAAAAGTTCTTGGAGATCCGATTACCCGGTCCTTTTATCTTTAATGTTCTCAATATTATACAAACAACAAGAAGAAGATTGCCTAATTTCAGTTGAAATATTTCCTGGATGCCAGAAAGATCAAGTACACAGCTGTGGACTCTTTTTCTCTTGGTTTCAAAATGGTTTCTACTCATACTGTCATGACCGCCCACACATGTGAGGCCTATCCATTGTGTGACCCGATGGTCGTAGTCCCTTCACACCCGCATTTCTTCTGCTGGGCAATATTTTTTCTTCTTTTTTTCTTATGATTTTGACTCTTTTCCCCACATAAACAACATGGATTTTTTTTTAAATCTCATGTTTTTAGTGGTTATAGTGGATGCCAAGATAATATGGCTATAAAAAAAAAATCTCTGAAATAATCTCTGAAATAATCTCTGAAAAACCTGCGAAATAGCGAGGGGCTACTGCAAAATAAAAATGAGATTGCTGTTTAGAAATGAAATTTAACTGGAAATACATGATACATTTATTTGCAATTTATAGCCAAAATGTCCTTTGTCTCTATCAATTAATTTCATACATGATCTTTTGGGGTTTATTTTAAATGAATTAATTTTGGTATGAACAGTTGGAATTGTATTTTACTTTACTTTATTGCATAATCCTAACCGTGACCTTTTGACAAAAAAATCTAATACTGAAACTAAAAAAGGGCTCTAAAAACGTATTTTAATTTAAGAAACGAAATTCAAAACAAAGTAAAACCTAAGTATAAGTATACTAAGTATAACCCAGCTTGCATTGACAAAAAAATTGCATAATTGAATCAAAACTGAAAAAGGAAAAAATAGCCACGCTCAATCTCTGTGTAACCCCTTTCATTATTTCTTGCATGAGAGTTTATTTCCATAATTAAATTTTTTTTTTGGAATGACACCTATTTTGTGGAAACACCTTCCGCAATCCCAGATGCTGTGCAACTACGGGGGAAGCCGCCAGCAAGTGTGTAATTGGAGAAGATAGAATGGAGTACACGCACGTACACAGAGAAATGGAACGTAGCCTGGTGAGGTATGAAAAAAAAAAAAAAAAAGACTACCAGATGTTTACCCAGCCCGACCATATGCGGCCTGGTTGCTCGAGGTCTGCGTTGAACCTTTGACCATGCGACCACGAAGGCCAGCAAACAACGACGCGTCCCCGCAAACAGGAAACGTAGCGTCCCTCAATCAGGAATCCTCTTTTTAGTGTCGGAACCCGTGCCTGGTTCCAATTAAAGCATTGAATATCAAAGACAATGGCTTCCATTTTTAATGTGCATTCTTTACTCGTTCCCCTGGTTTATTTGGACAGCAAATTTGTGGGTGGGGCCCTCGACTAATTGGTATGGGAAACTTGCACCTGTGGTCGACCGATGTTTTGAGAGTCCGGAGCGTCGAAATATTTGGAAGCGGCAGCCCGGCTTTTTGTGTGAAAAACAATTCCAGACGGCATGTGATGTGGAAGATTTTCTGGAACAATACAGCGACGCAGCGGTTAGGAGTTTTCCGAGATTTGATTTCAAAGCGGGGCCCATATAATTTGTCATTCATCGTGAAGCCTTTGAACCGCGGACTTGCTCTCACACAAGCGGCCTTAAAGACTTCATGGTGGTGCCATCAGTTGCTGCAATGCAGTCATTTCGGCTCCACAATGGATTATGTCATGCTTTTATAAGATCTACAAACACTTCTGTTCACTTTCTTGAACATTTGAACTGCTAACAATGATAGCTACATGCGTTACCCTTTTGGCAAAAACAAATCACTCCATTTTATGTAGTGCCTATTCACTGATGATCAGGGTAGACCCGGGACTGGTCGTCAGTCCATCCCAGGGCACATATGGATCACCAAGACAACCATTTACATTAACACCAAAATAGACAATTTTGAGTCTTCAATAAATCATTTAGTAAAATAAAACCAGTGTCAAATATTGACTGTTTTACTGTAATACATGGTGTTCCTCAGGGATCTGTTTTCAACCCTTCATTAATTTACATTTCTCTGAAGCAGGGGTAACTCATTGATTTTTAACAGCTTGACTGATTTAAAGAATGTGAATGACTGTGAGGGAGTGCATTCAAAAATTCAGCTGATCTCGGGTTTTAAAGCAGTCAGATTTTAGGTAGGGTTTCTAAAAAGGTTTGACTCCCAAGCAGGCTCACAATTATAACAGTGGTTGTAAAATTGAGTTAGAAAATTCAGCTGTCAAGAATGTCTGATCTCGAGTTTTAAAGCAGAGTTTCAAAGGAGGGTTCTAAGATGGTTTGACTTCCAAGCAAGCTCAGGGTTTAAAGCAATCAGGGTTTCAAAGTTGGGTTTAAAATGATGGTTTGACTTCAATGAAGGGTCCAAGTTCTTTTCAAAAGTTATGAAATTCAGTTTAAAAATTCAGCTGTCAGAATGTATGACCTCGAGTTTTAATTGGCAGTCAGGGTTTCAAAGAAGGGTTTGACTTCCAAGCAGACTACATTTTTAACAGTGGTTGCAAAATTGAGTTAGAAAATTCAGCTGTCAGAATGTTTGACCTCGGGTTTTAAAGCAATCATGGTTTCAAAGTAGGGTTTAAAAGGATGGTTTGGCTTCAGTGACGGGTCCACATTTTTCACAAATGAAATACATCTTAAAAATTCAGCTAGCATTCAGCTAGCAATCAGGGTTTCAAATTAAGGTATCAAAGGAGGAGTTGACTCCCAAGCAGGCTCCCGATTTTTAATAGTGGTTGTAAAATTTAGTTAGAAAATTCAGCTGTCAGACTGTTTGACCTCGGGTTGTAAGGCGATCAGGGTATCAAAGTAGGGTTTAAAAGGATGGTTTGGCTTCAATGAAAGGTCACACATGTTCACAAATGAAATGCAGTTTAAAAATTCAGCTGTCAGAATGTATGAGGTCGGGATTTAAAGCAATAACGGTTTCAAAGTGGTTTCAACGGAAGGTTTGACTTTCAAGCAGGCTCACGATTTTTAACAGTGGTTGCAAAATTGAGTTAGAAAATTCAGCTGTCAGAATGTTTTACCTCAAGTTTTAAAGTAATCATGGTTTCAAGTTTGCTTTTAAAAGGATGGTTTAGCTTCAAAGAAGGGTCCAGATTTTTAACAAGGGGTTATGAAATTCAGTAAAAATTAAATAAAAATCAGCTGTCAGAATGTTTGACATCAGGTTTCAAAGCAATCAGGGTTTCAAGTTAGGGTTTAATAGGATGGTTTAGCTACAAAGAAGGGTCCAGATTTTTAGCAAGGGTTATGAAATTCAGTAAAAAAAAAAATAATAATAATAATAAAAAAACACAGCTGTCAGAATGTATGACCTTCAGTTTAAAAGTGTCAGGGTTTCAAAGCAGGTGTCAATTATTTGTAAATCTGATTTTAACCCTAACCCTCACAATAATAGAGTCTGTGTTGACCCCACACAAGAATTTGCCATTGTAAATATTGAATAGATTTAACATCTTCGATTGTCGGCGCAGACTGTTTTGCGAGCAGCTTAGGAGGGAAAAATCACTCTTAACGTACACAACGCCAAAGGATAATCCTATCACTTGGGATCATCTTTTGGAGACATCCAAAAATCGGTAGGCTATGTGTGCTCCCCCACTTAAAGAAATTCGACAATGGGAGGCTTTGGGTGTGTTTTTGCTCCTTTAAAAGGTATAAGATGTGTTTGAGCACTTGCAGAAGTGACTCACGTCATCCATATACATTTTTCTGATCTAGTCCGAGTCCGGATAATCATTTGAATTTCTCAAAAATAAATTGGTATACCTTTTTAAAAAGTTTTTTTCTGCTCTAAATTGGACAATGTACTTGCATTGTTATGTAAAACGATTACTGTTAGCTCAAAATGCTAAAGTCGGGTACTCTAGTTACAGCACTATCGTTGTTGCTAAGCTAACGAGGCTAGCAACGTGGTTGCAATGTTTGTAGTGGATAGTGGAAGCGTCACTCATGTTGGAATCTTGACTGACTTAGCAACAGTAACTTTGCTTTCCTCCTTTAGCCGCAATGTGTATGAATAAGATTATTACGCAGCTGCACATAACTCAGACTGTTTTTCTTACATTAACTAATATAAAATTCTGGATATGTTTTACAGCTTAATGAGCCAAATTCTTAGGTCATTGACTATGGATGTTTAACCCAGAATTTTTTTGGCAGTACGCGTTCAGCGATGCTGTACAATTTGGCTTCTTTCAAATGAAGGACACTGGAGGAAAAAAAGTAATATATTTCTTATCTCAATGAAGCCTTGAGAAGTCTTTCATCTCGCAGCCTCCTCATTGTTCCCTCTGCATGCCCACTGTCGTGTTTTCACTCCCGTTCATGCAGCTGCAGTGCTGCACTACTCCCTGCCCAATAACAAACCGAGCAAGTACTTAATTAATCGCTTTTATTTGACATACGCGCAGTTTATCACCTCATTCGTCTTTGTAATGTGTGGCTTTATCTTGAATGTTTGAGCTATGTTTAGACTTCGAAGCGCTATGTCACTATGTTTTGAAATGTAACATGACATGAATATCTTTGCTGCTGACTGTTCTTGCCACACAGTAGGACTCTAGACTAGACAAACTTTTAACTTTTATTTATTTATATTTTTATTATATATATATATATATTATACAATTAGTGATGCAGTGAATATTTGGCCACCGAAATCGAAATAAAATTAAAGCCAAAAGAATATGGCCGAATTTGGATGTTGTGGTGACGTAAGCAAAAAACCGCTGCAAGTAAGCGTCTGTTTGAAGTAAGCAGCGAACACGGAAGGGGGGGGGGGGTGGCTTGGTGGTGGTGGTGGTGGTGGTGGGGGGGGGGGGGTGTTGTCCCCTCGCCTCTCGCTGGCTTTTCACCGTATAAGTTTGTACCGGTCGGTCGCAGCAGCTCCCGGGATCATTGCGCACGCCGAAGGAAAGGGGCGTCGACTCGATTGGTGTACAACATTTAAGCGGGTCGGGAAAAAAAAGAACTGCCGTGTACTGCAGTACAGGTGAGCCACTCTTTGTCCTGCAGCGCCTTCCTTTTTTTTTTTTTTTTTAATAAGAGCCCCTCGAACGCTTCCACTTTTTCACCAGCATCCCGGTGGTCGTGCTAAATGCTTTAGCTAATGCTAGCACTATTGCTATCAACAGTTTCAAACACGGGAACACTTACCGCTATCTCCGGATGGCGGCAGACCTCTACAGGAACGCTTGTGTGTGACTTTGCAGTCTGTTCCCGAAGCCGATTAGCTGGTGCGAACAAATTTATTTAATCTATTTTTAAACGTTGGTGAATATGTGAATGTGCCGATTTTAAGTGCGCCGCACCTTGTCCCGCCGCACGCATCCGTGTCCGCCCGTGCGAACTACATTGACTATAAAGTGCAATCGCACCGCCAGAAAATGCTCAACCCTCTTTTGATGTTTAATTAGCCAACATGTCTGCGGTGTGCGCACATTTCAATTTATATTGTGCTTTGTTAAAATGCCAGTGCTAAATAAATATTTTATAATAATATTATAATTTTAATTCATTATAATAGATGCAATGATAGACTGAGATGGTTTGGACATGTCCAGAGGAGAGATGAGTTTCCAAAGAGGAGGTTTATAGATGTAGTTAAAGAAGACATGAAGGTAGTTGGTGTGAGAGCAGAGGATGCAGAGGACAGGGTTGGATGGCAACTGATTCGCTGTGGCGACCCCTGAAGGGAAAAGCCAAAAGGAAAAGAAGAAATGTAATGAGAGTAAAAATTGGCATCATTTTTTTTCCTGCATTTTTCATTTTCGGTTTCGGCCAAACATTTTCATTTCGGTGCATCCCTTATCTATATATATATAAATTATTTTTATTCTTTTTATTAGCTTTTAAGTTCGTTTTATTTTGACTTTTTAACTTTTTTTTTTACTTTTTTTTTACTAGGAGCACAGTGGCCCAAGCCTGAAATGTTTAGTGGTGTAAGTAGAAATGTTCAGTTTGACATTCCCAATGGCACATGTGAATGCTGTGTATTTTTTTTTAAAATACAATATTGCCAACTTCTTTCTGCTGTTCAAATTTGTTGCTGCATACTGTAAATACTGGAGTATCAATTCATTCATCCAGTTTACGTTCACTTGCATACATGCACAGTGTAGTATGCTATATATACAGTGCAGTGCCTTGCGACAACATTAGCCCTCCTTGAACTTTTTGAGTTTATGCCACAAGCTTCAAAACATAAATGTATAAATTTGATTTTTTGGGGGGGTGAAGAATCAACATTAAGTGGGACAAAATTGTGAAATGGAACAGTATTTTAACCTTTTAATTTTTGCAAATAGCTGAAAAATAGGGCCACCCCCTTTTCCCTCAGCGCAGCCAACTGACGCCAGAAGATCCCTGATGATTTCTGAATGATCCAATGTTGAAATAAATTAAGATGATGATGATGATAATCTGCGATGGTCCCACAGATCGGTTAAAAGAAAATTTGGAAGAAAAAGGAATCATGAAGACCAAGGAACACGCCAGGCATGTCCAGGATAAAGTTGTGGAGAAGTTTAAAGCAGGATTTAAAAATATTTCACCATCTTTAAACATCTCGTGGAGCACTGTTGGATCATTCATATTAAAAAAGAGAGAGAGTATCAGACCACCGCAAACCCACGTTTGAACATATTTGCAAGTACGTTCAAACCCGTTTATAAGTACATTCGAACAATTTGAGTACGTTCACCAGGTAAAAATGTTTGCTCCACATTGGCAGTTCCACGCTTCAGAAAGAAAGCCATTTCTCAAAGAAAGAAAAAAATGCCCATTTGAAGTTTGCCACAAGCCACATGGGAGACGCTACAAACGTGGAAGAAAATACTCTGGAGCAGAATTGAATACTGCACTTCTGAAAAAAGAATGCTTATACATACTGGTAGGGCTGTGCAATTGATCGACATCCTACAACTTCAATTATTACACTCCACAATTTCAAAAATCAGCATAATCATAAACAAAAACAAAAGATTGTTATTACTCAATTTGAGCCGTTTAAATGTATTTATTTGCACCTTTTTTTAATTTTAAAATGACAAATTTAATAGATCTTGTTTGGTCTAAAAATATCTTGCATAATTATAAAGTTTCAAAGAAATAAGTAGTATTTTTTACATGTTTAAACAATTTATTTTGTACCAAAAAACAATTGATTGTCTTTATCGTGATTGTAATTATTACCAAATTAATCATGATTCATATTTTCTTCATAATTGAGCAGCCCTGCATACTGACAATTAGGGGTGGGAATCTTTGAATGTCTCATGATTCGATTTGATTCCGATTTTTGGGTGCGCGATTCGATTCAGAATCGATTTTCGATTTAGGAACGATTTTTGATTCAAAATGATTTGACTGAGTGATTTTTGCTTCAATTTATAGATGTTCAAGGACTCGTAATGATCTACTCCAGTCTGACTCGCTAATGCTAATTAGTGCGCTACTCGCGGCACTTTTATCACTCAAAAGAATGGCTTCATGCTGTAAAAAAACAACTTTTATTGGTCGTGACTGATCGTGACTTAACAGTGTATTAGACCGCGTGGAACCACACTGCCCCTAAGTGGACAAATCGGGTACAACATGAACAACGCTCCCAATAAAGGCACACATAAACAAAGGGAAGACAGTATGAAATAATTTAAATAAAATCTATTTTGGGACATTTAAAATCAATTCTGAATCGTACTGAATGAGAATCGCGATTCTTATAAGAATCGATTTTTTGGCACACCCCTACTGACAATGCTTCTTGCTGCTGCTCTCCTTCACTTCAGTATGTATGGTATCGATACTGTATTATTCTATCTAATTATTAACGTATACTTGCCACATCCACCGACCACATACAGCATGCGTTGGGGCTGATCCGTAACGACATTCCCTCCTGTCAGACAAGAGAGGTGACGGGAATGCCAAGCCTGTACCTATAGATGATTTTATATACTCTGTCCGTTTATGTGCACACGGCCTAGTGCGTCACTGACCTTCTCTGCGGTTTTTCATAGACGAGGGGCACATCTCGAAATGACTTTGGAGTTCTATCATTAGTGGCGGACTTTGATGGTCAAATTCCAGGCCTTGGTCATTAGGCACTGCTCACATCTGCAAGTACGAGTTTGCCATGAGGTCCCCTTTTCATCGTATGGCCCACTGGTCACTTTTTTATTTAGGACCAGATTGCACTAAAAACAACCAAAGTACTACATTGTTTTTGTTCAAATATTATGTGTTGGGTTTTTGTACGTAAGTAAGAACCCAATATTTATTTCGAATGATAACCACTGAGAAGCGACGGGCACGGGTGATATCAAAGTTTTTGGTACTCTCTTGGTGACAGTTTCCAAGCAATCAAACATCCCGACTTGCATTCTTAGAATCAGCGATCGGTTTTGAAGGCTATCCAGTTAAATGTGACCGTCAGGGCTGAGCTCAAACGAGGAAATGTTCTCTCTCAGCATGCTACCGTCAGACGCGGTGGGGAATGGGGAAGCCGAAGCGTGGTAACTTGTTATTTTAATGATGTCCCTCCTGCGTTCATGTGATGGATGTGGGCCACACAAGTGGATATGCAGTTTGTGCGCCTCCACGCCGGCCAACATCAGCTTCGGTTCCTTGGTGATTGTTGGTCGGCATGGAGAATGTGAGGACTACCTTTGTTTTTTTAAACAACATCTGGCACTTTTTTTTTTTTGGTGCTAATTGTGTCAGTCCCTCTAATGAAACGGAAAGAAAGGTGAGTATAAAACATAAAAAAGCAAATATAATCTTGATTAACTCCACGATGTTTGGCTGGTTGTGTGTGACGACACCATAAAAGGATACCGGTAATGTAAAAGAAAGAACATGTGTAAACGTATGTAACCATGAGCAATACCAACTCATTAAACAACAATTATAAATACAAAATCATTTCTGCCTAACAGTCAACAGGTTCTGGGTTTGAATCTCGTCACGTTCTCCCGACGTGGATCGGGTTTTCTCGGAGTACTCTAGCTTCCTCCCACATGCTAAAAACATGGTTATTTGTCTATATGTTTCTTGTAATTGGCTGGCGACCAGCACAGGCTGTACCCGTCACAATGGTGTAGTTTTAGTTTAGTGCACAAATTATTTTGGCGCGATTGCGACAGCTGATATATGATCAGCTCATCAGCAAGCTCTGCATAAGCTTGATCCTGTTGATTGCAATCAGCTGCGTTGCAGCGGGGAAACCTCCAAAACCTGCAGGACGCCGGCCCTTGAGGACCGAGTTTGCCCACCACTGTTCTAGGGTCACAGGTGAGCCTATCCTTGCTACCTCTGTGTGACACCCTGGACCAGTAACCAATTAATTGCAGTGTAAGCACCAGGGTTCTAATAGTTTGGGATTTTTCATTATAGATAGTTTTTATTTAGTTTAGACTTTTGTTTGGAAAATTCAGTTACTTTTAAATATTTTTTAGAGCAGGTTTGTTAGTTTTTATATTTTTGGATAATGCTTCATTTTAGTTTTAGTTTTTATTAGTTTAGAGTTAGTTAAATTTTATTTTATTTCTAATTATATGGAGTATTTAGTGCAGGATTATTATTATTATTTATTTATTTATTTTTAAGGTTACTAAATGAAATTACAATCCCCAAATGACTGTTTGCACAGCGGTACAGTAAAACTGAAATAAATACATTTAAATTATATAGTGAGTATTTAGTGCAGGAACGTCGAAAGCTCATTTATGATATTGAATTGACAAAGATGAAAACAAATTACATTTTTGCTATAATTATGGTTTTAAAAACATAATATGTATTTTCAATTAGCTTCGTTTTTATTTTATTATTATTATTTTTTAAAGCTTTCAGGGTTGTTGTTTTTTAACAGGTTTGTTAGTTTTTATATATATTTTTTAAAAAAGGCTTCATTTTAGTTAGATTTTTTTATTAGTTTTAGAATTAGTTAAATTTGATTTGATTTTAAAATATATGGAGTATTCAGTGCAGGATCGTCGAAAGCTCATTAATGATATTAATTGACAAAGATGAAAACAAATGACATTTTCGCTATAATTATAACAATTTTTATATGTATTTTCAATTAGCTTAATTTTTTTACTTTCAGGTTTTTTTTCAGAACAGGTTTGTTCGTTTTTATATTTTTTGAAAAGGCTTCATTTTAGTTGGATTTTTTAAATTAGTTTTAGAATTAGTTACATTTTATTTCATTTATAAATATATGGAGTATTTGGTGCAGGATCGTCGAAAGCTCATTAATGATATTAATTAACAAAAAATGAAAACAGGACATTTTCATTATAATTATAGTTTTAAAAATGTAATATGTGTTTTCAATTAGCTTTCTTTCTTTCTTTCTTTCTTTCTTTAAAAAAAAGCATTTTCATTTTTATATATTAATATTTCATTAACTGAATCATTTTTTATCCATTTTATTTTTCGTTATTTCACTTGTTTACATAAGCTATGATGATCTTGGTATGGAACTACGGACAATTTGGATGATGCGAACGTGGACGCTTTGGAAATGTGGCAGGAAGCTGAAGAAGAGAATGCAAACTTCACACAAGAGCACCCAGACGGGATTCACACTCAGAATCTCTCGACTGTGAGACAGACATCTACACTTAAATGTATCATTATTAATTGTGTGTCTTTATAGGTGCTGCTATTTTGGTGAGCAACAGAGTTCAAATGAGCCCAAATAATTTAATATTAATAGTGTCTGGTGTTTTTTTTTTCCTAATAAGAAAAAAGGGAGGTGTTTATTTTTCTTAGCAGATGAAGCACTAATTTCAGGGAATTAAGTATTTTTGTTTTATTTCGTTTATTTACTTAAAACAAGGCGTGTGCGGCTAATGAAGGTTTACGATGACGACAGTTGAATCCAGGACTGAACAAATTCCCTTTGCATTATTCTCCAAGGGAAACATTTTGCACTCAGAATTCTAATGTCGTCACATAAAGGATTGTTTACACATTGTACTTTATAGCTTTAAATTTTGATTAACCGCCTCTTGGCTCCAGGTTACGGGGCTAATTTGTTACCCTGCAAAAAATGAGAACGCGTGTCTCTGGTGGCGACTCTCCTAACTTTATAGAGTGCAGATGTTTCTGTCTTTTGTAATCAACCCATTCGACACGTTGACCTCTAGTGCACTTTAGTTGATATTTAGCTCATAAGGAGGCTTCATCACGCATTGGGAAGTACAAACGGGCCACTTTCGATAGCCGCGCTGGATTGACGTCAGGGCTAACATGGCGTGTCTGCTCATTAATATTACTTTACACTCTGCAGACTTTCCTTTGCTTTTGACGTTTAGCTTCGTCCTTCCATCACAGCAAAACTATCAGCAGCCGCCCCCCCCCACCCCCGCCCCCCCGTTGTAATTAGATTCCCCGCAGGGACTCTGCGGGTTATGGAACGCGCATACGAGAGCAGTCATGACATGACTTGGACAAATATACGCCGGATGTCAATGACACCATGACCGCGAGCCCTTAAAAGTAAATCCAGGAGAAAAATAAGTGGCGGGTAATTTCCTTTGAGATGCGTAAATGATTCAAATGTGCGATGCGCCCTTGAATCAGTGATTCCCATTCGGCATGACGAGCAAATCAATCCCGCGAAAAGACGGTAAAGTCATGTTTCCAGTGTCTCCGGCTGACACTCCGCAGAGCCGCATGCGGGGTTAATTGGTCACGCAGCGGATGAATGACCTTAAGTTTACATGAAGACGCTGAGGAGACCTTGGAGACGCAGGCCTTCGTACGATTGGACTCTCAACACTCAACAATGGTTTGTTATTGCCTTTGGGAATCATTTCTCACTATTCTTGTGGTCGATTCAATGAAGCTTTTTGACCATGTACACAGTCATTATTAGATTATTAATAATTAAGACACAAAGGTTAAATAAAATGCAGCTGAATTGCTTTGTGGGTCATCAGTATTCCAGAAAGTTGCGTTGTGAGTCTTAAGTTCATGCAAGCTAAGTGGGGTCAAAGTAACGGGGTCAAAGTTTTGAAGAAAACATAAGGGTTTAAAGTCAATCATTCGGATGAGACTTCAGCTCTGTTCGAGCCTAAAAAACGGCCGCATCTTGATTTTCATGTCGGTGCAAGCCAGTGATAATTTCGTCGGCGAAAAATGTACGTCATATTTTCCGACACAACATTTTTTTCCGACAAAAATGAAACACGAACTAAAACGGAAGCCATTCATTGAGATGATGATAACTAAAACTGAATGACAATTTTGTCAATGACTAAAACGAAAACAGCACAGTGATGAAAATTCACAAAATCCAATCAGAAGAAGGAATCAAACGCGGGTGGGAGAAAATAACCACTCAGATACTGTTTACGGCACAAAAGACAAAAGAGGTCTATTATTGTCAGTTCAACATGTTTCATTGAAGCAAAACTGTCTTGCTACAGTTACAAATAGGTGTGATCATTTTCTGTATAAAAGTATAAATGTATGCAGAGGGAAAACATCGACTAAATTGTCAATTTAATTAAAATTGCTCTTTATTTCGTCGACTAAAATAGTATTAAAACGGTAACCCGGTGGGTAGTAGGTAATGTGTGGTCGGTGCTGGATTTCACTTTCCTTTCTTTTCTTTGATCCTTCCTCGGGTCTCCTGACAACCTCACGACTCTAGCTGGATTCTGAAGTATTCGGTTTAGATTAACGGTATGGGATTTTTAGGTGAACTAATTTGTACACACTCACGCACATACAAAATAAAAATAAAAAGGAAAAAAGAGAGAGAGCAATGATGTCACGTCATGTCATGACATGTCGAATCGAATAATGATAATGAGCTCTCTCAAGAAAAAGAAAAAAAGAAAAAAGAAAATAAATTTTTATTAAAGCTAAAATACAATCAGATGACTGAATTATGACTTTAATTAATTTTAGTCAAAAGACTACAACTAAAACTAAATACAAATTTATTGTCAAAATGAACACAAAATCAAGCTTCGTTTTGCCTATTTGGGAGTTTGGCAGACCACTCTGCACCATGGTGGGCGTTCTGGCATACCGAGAGCATCTCCGTGAATACGCATCTGGCACACCTGACAATTTGCTCGCTGAAAGTCGACTAAACTTTATGTCTGCTGGTACCGCGCGATTTGGTGAATTTGATCGGGGCACAGTCAGACAGATTGTGCAGTGGATGGCATCACTTCGCATTCAGACGGCGACGTTCATTTAAACCTCAGAATTTCTGTAGAAGTCAATTCATTGAATACATTATTATTACCATCAATGACGGACACCCGTTTTGTTGGCGATTGATGGGAAACTTCTAATAATTGACAAACTTAGCATTAGCGGGGTTTCCATCCACCAATTTGTATTCGAATTTTCAAGAAATGCGAAAATAAAACTGAATGGAAATGCACGAAATTCAAAAAAAGGCCCAAAATTCGCACAAAAAAATCACGCTTGGAGGGGATGTATTTTGAAGCGTATTGAAAAAAGGAAAATGCCAATTTTGGCTATGGAAACAAGTTTTGCGAATAAACACTAACAAGACCGGATACACGTTGCACGTTTTGACTAAATATTACGTCACGTTTGTATTTACAAAATAATGGCGGACGATAAAGTAAGAATGTTTGGGGGGGGGGACGACGAAACAGAAATCGTTTTGGAGTTAATTAAAGAAGCGAATATTAACGCAATTTTTAGATGGAAAACAGCAAAGAAACGCTACGGTTTATCAAGACTTACAAAAGAAAACTCACAGAACGTCATCGCACAGCGCAGTCGCTTCCTGTTCTTCTTCTTTTAAATTACTGGTGGCTCACATCTCTATGGTGTATACCGCCACCTACAGCAGCGCAGTCACCTTTTAATATTTGCAAAAGAAAAAGAGATGGAAACGGGCATAAGTCGCATGTACGTTTTGCGCCTTTTCAGTAAATTCGCCTAAATTGGATGGAAACCTGACTACTGATGTCTTTTGTCCGTCACTGTAATCGTCAATCCATCAATAAAGCTGGCAATCCGTCAATGACGGACGTCCCGTTAGGGTGACAGATTGACGAATGACGATTGACGGAAACATCGACGGACTTTCATTCTGCTGCACAATCGGCGAATGACAGGCTGAGGGTTTGGCTTGAAATATTGACGGATTGACGATAATGGAAGGGTGTCCCGACTGTTGACGATTGCCGAATAACGGCCGCTCAGAATTCTTTGACGGACCCACCTCTGATTATAATTATTATCATCTTAATTATATTAAAAAATCTCAGCCTGGCCGAGCGAGTGAGGGAATCACACACGGACATGAACAATCAGGGTGGAAGGCGGTCTCTAAGTGCTCAGATTTGAGCCAACTTTACATTATCCACCTATGGAGGTCTGCTGACAGCTCCTTATAAGCTCACTTTGGTGCTGATTGGCAACGAGTCACGTCGGTGCAAAACACTTGTTTCTGCATGAAGCTGCATGTGTCTGGGAAAATACTAGGAGTGGGAATCTTTGAATGTCTCACGATTCGATTCGATTTAGATTTTTGGGCCTACGATTCGATTCAGAATAGATTTTCGATTAATAACGATTTTTGATTTAAAATTATTTGATTGACAATGATTTTTGCTTCAATCTATAGATAGGTAGAAGTATGATCTACTCCAGTTTGACACGCTAATGCTAATTAGCGCACTACTCGTGGCACTTTTATCACTCAAGAGAATGGCTCCACAAAAAAACAACTTTTATTGGAATAACTTGATCGTGACTTTTTCCTTCTACTCTCTAATGTGGCTACAACTTAACAGTGTATTAGACCGTGTGGAACCACACTGCCCCTAAGTGGTTAAACCGGGTACAACATGAACAGCGCTCCAAATAAAGGCACACACAGACAAAGGCAAGACAGTATAAAATAATTTAAATAAAATCGATTTTGAATCGTACTAA